>NW_026909062.1:300000-386776 GCF_033115175.1 Lepus europaeus | reverse complement strand
CCCATTCCCGAAGCATCCACGGGCAGTTCCCCGAAGGGCTGACACCGGCTGCGCCTCAGCAGCCAGACAACCTCCCTCCCTCTGGTCGGGCACTGCAAGCCACACAGCCACTTGTGTCCCCTGTGTCCCTGGAGGCCGCAGCGCGTTTTGGGTTTTGGCGCGGACGGGCCCCTCTCGGCTTCCGTAGTCCATTTGCCCCGGAACCTGCCAGACCCCTGGCCCCAGGGGCGGGCCCTGCTGAGTCCCCGAGCGCCTCCTGGGTTCCTGCCACCACCCTTGGGCCGGGATGAGAGGTGCCACCTTGTGCGTAGAAGCCCTGCACACAGGCAAGAAGCCCCCCAGGCCCGCGGGCGCGCCCGACCCTGGAGCCCTGGCTGGCTGCAGCCACAGGGAACGGGGGTTCTGAGTTGGCAGCCCCCATTCCCGAAGCATCCACGGGCAGTTCCCCGAAGGGCTGACACCGGCTGCGCCTCAGCAGCCAGACAACCTCCCTCCCTCTGGTCGGGCACTGCAAGCCACACAGCCACTTGTGTCCCCTGTGTCCCTGGAGGCCGCAGCGCGTTTTGGGTTTTGGCGCGGACGGGCCCCTCTCGGCTTCCGTAGTCCATTTGCCCCCGGAGCCTGCCAGACCCCTGGCCCCAGGGGCGGGCCCTGCTGAGTCCCCGAGCGCCTCCTGGGTTCCTGCCACCACCCTTGGGCCGGGATGAGGTGCCACCTTGTGCGTAGAAGCCCTGCACACAGGCAAGAAGCCCCCCAGGCCCGCGGGCGCGCCCGACCCTGGAGCCCCCTGGCTGGCTGCAGCCACAGGGAACGGGGGTTCTGAGTTGGCAGCCCCCATTCCCGAAGCATCCACGGGCAGTTCCCCGAAGGGCTGACACCGGCTGCGCCTCAGCAGCCAGACAACCTCCCTCCCTCTGGTCGGGCACTGCAAGCCACACAGCCACTTGTGTCCCCTGTGTCCCTGGAGGCCGCAGCGCGTTTTGGGTTTTGGCGCGGACGGGCCCCTCTCGGCTTCCGTAGTCCATTTGCCCCCGGAGCCTGCCAGACCCCTGGCCCCAGGGGCGGGCCCTGCTGAGTCCCCGAGCGCCTCCTGGGTTCCTGCCACCACCCTTGGGCCGGGATGAGGTGCCACCTTGTGCGTAGAAGCCCTGCACACAGGCAAGAAGCCCCCCAGGCCCGCGGGCGCGCCCGACCCTGGAGCCCCCTGGCTGGCTGCAGCCACAGGGAACGGGGGTTCTGAGTTGGCAGCCCCCATTCCCGAAGCATCCACGGGCATTTCGCCGAAGGGCTGACACCGGCTGCGCCTCAGCAGCCAGACAACCTCCCTCCCTCTGGTCGGGCACTGCAAGCCACATAGCCACTTGTGTCCCCTGTGTCCCTGGAGGCCGCAGCGCGTTTTGGGTTTTGGCGCGGACGGGCCCCTCTCGGCTTCCGTAGTCCATTTGCCCCCAGAGCCGGCCAGACCCCTGGCCCCAGGGGCGGGCCCTGCTGAGTCCCCGAGCGCCTCCTGGGTTCCTGCCACCACCCTTGGGCCGGGATGAGGTGCCACCTTGTGCGTAGAAGCCCTGCACACAGGCAAGAAGCCCCCCAGACCCGCGGGCGCGCCCGACCCTGGAGCCCCCTGGCTGGCTGCAGCCACAGGGAACGGGGGTTCTGAGTTGGCAGCCCCCATTCCCGAAGCATCCACGGGCAGTTCCCCGAAGGGCTGACACCGGCTGCGCCTCAGCAGCCAGACAACCTCCCTCCCTCTGGTCGGGCACTGCAAGCCACACAGCCACTTGTGTCCCCTGTGTCCCTGGAGGCCGCAGCGCGTTTTGGGTTTTGGCGCGGACGGGCCCCTCTCGGCTTCCGTAGTCCATTTGCCCCCGGAGCCTGCCAGACCCCTGGCCCCAGGGGCGGGCCCTGCTGAGTCCCCGAGCGCCTCCTGGGTTCCTGCCACCACCCTTGGGCCGGGATGAGGTGCCACCTTCTGCGTAGAAGCCCTGCACACAGGCAAGAAGCCCCCCAGGCCCGCGGGCGCGCCCGACCCTGGAGCCCCCTGGCTGGCTGCAGCCACAGGGAACGGGGGTTCAGAGTTGGCAGCCCCCATTCCCGAAGCATCCAGGGGCAGTTCCCCGAAGGGCTGACACCGGCTGCGCCTCAGCAGCCAGACAACCTCCCTCCCTCTGGTCGGGCACTGCAAGCCACACAGCCACTTGTGTCCCCTGTGTCCCTGGAGGCCGCAGCGCGTTTTGTGTTTTGGCGCGGACGGGCCCCTCTCGGCTTCCGTAGTCCATTTGCCCCGGAGCCTGCCAGACCCCTGGCCCCAGGGGCGGGCCCTGCTGAGTCCCCGAGCGCCTCCTGGGTTCCTGCCACCACCCTTGGGCCGGGATGAGGTGCCACCTTGTGCGTAGAAGCCCTGCACACAGGCAAGAAGCCCCCCAGGCCCGCGGGCGCGCCTGACCCTGGAGCCCTGGCTGGCTGCAGCCACAGGGAACGGGGGTTCTGGGTTGGCAGCCCCCATTCCCGAAGCATCCACGTGCAGTTCCACGAAGGGCTGACAACAGCTGCGCCTCAGCAGCCAGACAACCTCCCTCCCTCTGGTCGGGCACTGCAAGCCACACAGCCACTTGTGTCCCCTGTGTCCCTGGAGGCCGCAGCGCGTTTTGGGTTTTGGCGCGGACGAGCCCCTCTCGGCTTCCGTAGTCCATTTGCCCCCAGAGCCTGCCAGACCCCTGGCCCCAGGGGCGGGCCCTGCTGAGTCCCCGAGCGCCTCCTGGGTTCCTGCCACCACCCTTGGGGCGGGATGAGGTGCCACCTTGTGCGTAGAAGCCCTGCACACAGGCAAGAAGCCCCCAGGCCCTCGGGCGCGCCCGACCCTGGAGCCCCCTGGCTGGCTGCAGCCACAGGGAACGGGGGTTCTGAGTTGGCAGCCCCCATTCCCGAAGCATCCACGGGCAGTTCCCCGAAGGGCTGACACCGGCTGCGCCTCAGCAGCCAGACAACCTCCCTCCCTCTGGTCGGGCACTGCAGGCACACAGCCACTTGTGTCCCTGTGTCCCTGGAGGCCGCAGCGCGTTTTGGGTTTTGGCGCGGACGGGCCCCTCTCGGCTTCCGTAGTCCATTTGCCACCAGAGCCTGCCAGACCCCTGGCCCCAGGGGCGGGCCCTGCTGAGTCCCCGAGCGCCTCCTGGGTTCCTGCCACCACCCTTGGGCCGGGATGAGGTGCCACCTTGTGCGTAGAAGCCCTGCACACAGGCAAGAAGCCCCCCAGGCCCGCGGGGCGCGCCCGACCCTGGAGCCCCCTGGGTGGCTGCAGCCACAGGGAACGGGGGTTCAGAGTTGGCAGCCCCCATTCCCGAAGCATCCAGGGGCAGTTCCCCGAAGGGATGACACTGGCTGCGCCTCAGCAGCCAGACAACCTCCCTCCCTCTGGTCGGGCACTGCAAGCCACACAGCCACTTGTGTCCCCTGTGTCCCTGGAGGCCGCAGCGCGTTTTGGGTTTTGGCGCGGACGGGCCCCTCTCGGCTTCCGTAGTCCATTTGCCCCGGAGCCTGCCAGACCCCTGGCCCCAGGGGCGGGCCCTGCTGAGTCCCCGAGCGCCTCCTGGGTTCCTGCCACCACCCTTGGGCCGGGATGAGGTGCCACCTTGTGCGTAGAAGCCCTTCACACAGGCAAGAAGCCCCCCAGGCCCGCGGGCGCACCCCATCCTGGAGCCCCCTGGCTGGCTGCAGCCACAGGGAACGGGGGTTCTGAGTTGGCAGCCCCCATTCCCGAAGCATCCACGGGCAGTTCCCCGAAGGGCTGACACCGGCTGCACCTCAGCAGCCAGACAACCTCCCTCCCTCTGGTCGGGCACTGCAAGCCACACAGCCACTTGTGTCCCCTGTGTCCCTGGAGGCCGCAGCGCGTTTTGGGTTTTGGCGCGGACGGGCCCCTCTCGGCTTCCGTAGTCCATTTGCCCCCGGAGCCTGCCAGACCCCTGGCCCCAGGGGCGGGCCCTGCTGAGTCCCCGAGCGCCTCCTGGGTTCCTGCCACCACCCTTGGGCCGGGATGAGGTGCCACCTTGTGCGTAGAAGCCCTGCACAGAGGCAAGAAGCCCCCCAGGCCCGCGGGCGCGCCCGACCCTGGAGCCCCCTGGCTGGCTGCAGCCACAGGGAACGGGGGTTCTGAGTTGGCAGCCCCCATTCAAGAAGCATCCACGGGCAGTTCCCCGAAGGGCTGACACCAGCTGCGCCTCAGCAGCCAGACAACCTCCCTCCCTCTGGTCGGGCACTGCAAGCCACACAGCCACTTGTGTCCCCTGTGTCCCTGGAGGCCGCAGCGCGTTTTGGGTTTTGGCGCGGACGGGGCCCTCTCGGCTTCCGTAGTCCATTTGCCCCCGGAGCCTGCCAGACCCCTGGCCCCAGGGGCGGGCCCTGCTGAGTCCCCGAGCGCCTCCTGGGTTCCTGCCACCACCCTTGGGCCGGGATGAGGTGCCACCTTGTGCGTAGAAGCCCTGCACACAGGCAAGAAGCCCCCCAGGCCCGCGGGCGCGCCCGACCCTGGAGCCCTGGCTGGCTGCAGCCACAGGGAACGGGGGTTCTGAGTTGGCAGCCCCCATTCCCGAAGCATCCACGTGCAGTTCCCCGAAGGGCTGACAACAGCTGCGCCTCAGCAGCCAGACAACCTCCCTCCCTCTGGTCGGGCACTGCAAGCCACACAGCCACTTGTGTCCCCTGTGTCCCTGGAGGCCGCAGCGCGTTTTGGGTTTTGGCGCGGACGAGCCCCTCTCGGCTTCCGTAGTCCATTTGCCCCCAGAGCCTGCCAGACCCCTGGCCCCAGGGGCGGGCCCTGCTGAGTCCCCGAGCGCCTCCTGGGTTCCTGCCACCACCCTTGGGCCGGGATGAGGTGCCACCTTGTGCGTAGAAGCCCTGCACACAGGCAAGAAGCCCCCAGGCCCTCGGGCGCGCCCGACCCTGGAGCCCCCTGGCTGGCTGCAGCCACAGGGAACGGGGGTTCTGAGTTGGCAGCCCCCATTCCCGAAGCATCCACGGGCAGTTCCCCGAAGGGCTGACACCGGCTGCGCCTCAGCAGCCAGACAACCTCCCTCCCTCTGGTCGGGCACTGCAGGCACACAGCCACTTGTGTCCCTGTGTCCCTGGAGGCCGCAGCGCGTTTTGGGTTTTGGCGCGGACGGGTCCCTCTCGGCTTCCGTAGTCCATTTGCCCCCAGAGCCTGCCAGACCCCTGGCCCCAGGGGCGGGCCCTGCTGAGTCCCCGAGCGCCTCCTGGGTTCCTGCCACCACCCTTGGGCCGGGATGAGGTGCCACCTTGTGCGTAGAAGCCCTGCACACAGGCAAGAAGCCCCCCAGGCCCGCGGGCGCACCCCACCCTGGAGCCCCCTGGCTGGCTGCAGCCACAGGGAACGGGGGTTCTGAGTTGGCAGCCCCCATTCCCGAAGCATCCACGGGCAGTTCCCCGAAGGGCTGACACCGGCTGCACCTCAGCAGCCAGACAACCTCCCTCCCTCTGGTCGGGCACTGCAAGCCACACAGCCACTCGTGTCCCCTGTGTCCCTGGAGGCCGCAGCGCGTTTTGGGTTTTGGCGCGGACGGGCCCCTCTCGGCTTCCGTAGTCCATTTGCCCCCGGAGCCTGCCAGACCCCTGGCCCCAGGGGCGGGCCCTGCTGAGTCCCCGAGCGCCTCCTGGGTTCCTGCCACCACCCTTGGGCCGGGATGAGGTGCCACCTTGTGCGTAGAAGCCCTGCACACAGGCAAGAAGCCCCCCAGGCCCGCGGGCGCGCCCGACCCTGGAGCCCCCTGGCTGGCTGCAGCCACAGGGAACGGGGGTTCTGAGTTGGCAGCCCCCATTCAAGAAGCATCCACGGGCAGTTCCCCGAAGGGCTGACACCGGCTGCGCCTCAGCAGCCAGACAACCTCCCTCCCTCTGGTCGGGCACTGCAAGCCACACAGCCACTTGTGTCCCCTGTGTCCCTGGAGGCCGCAGCGCGTTTTGGGTTTTGGCGCGGACGGGCCCCTCTCGGCTTCCGTAGTCCATTTGCCCCCGGAGCCTGCCAGACCCCTGGCCCCAGGGGCGGGCCCTGCTGAGTCCCCGAGCGCCTCCTGGGTTCCTGCCACCACCCTTGGGCCGGGATGAGGTGCCACCTTGTGCGTAGAAGCCCTGCACACAGGCAAGAAGCCCCCCAGGCCCGCGGGCACGCCCGACCCTGGAGCCCTGGCTGGCTGCAGCCACAGGGAACGGGGGTTCTGAGTTGGCAGCCCCCATTCCCGAAGCATCCACGGGCAGTTCCCCGAAGGGCTGACACCAGCTGCGCCTCAGCAGCCAGACAACCTCCCTCCCTCTGGTCGGGCACTGCAAGCCACACAGCCACTTGTGTCCCCTGTGTCCCTGGAGGCCGCAGCGCGTTTTGGGTTTTGGCGCGGACGGGCCCCTCTCGGCTTCCGTAGTCCATTTGCCCCGGAGCCTGCCAGACCCCTGGCCCCAGGGGCGGGCCCTGCTGAGTCCCCGAGCGCCTCCTGGGTTCCTGCCACCACCCTTGGGCCGGGATGAGGTGCCACCTTGTGCGTAGAAGCCCTGCACACAGGCAAGAAGCCCCCCAGGCCCGCGGGCGCGCCCGACCCTGGAGCCCCCTGGCTGGCTGCAGCCACAGGGAACGGGGGTTCTGAGTTGGCAGCCCCCATTCCCGAAGCATCCACGGGCAGTTCCCCGAAGGGCTGACACCGGCTGCGCCTCAGCAGCCAGACAACCTCCCTCCCTCTGCTCGGGCACTGCAAGCCACACAGCCACTTGTGTCCCCTGTGTCCCTGGAGGCCGCAGCGCGTTTTGGGTTTTGGCGCGGACGGGCCCCTCTCGGCTTCCGTAGTCCATTTGCCCCCGGAGCCTGCCAGACCCCTGGCCCCAGGGGCGGGCCCTGCTGAGTCCCCGAGCGCCTCCTGGGTTCCTGCCACCACCCTTGGGCCGGGATGAGGTGCCACCTTGTGCGTAGAAGCCCTGCACACAGGCAAGAAGCCCCCCAGGCCCGCGGGCGCGCCCGACCCTGGAGCACTGGCTGGCTGCAGCCACAGGGAACGGGGGTTCTGAGTTGGCAGCCCCCATTCCCGAAGCATCCACGTGCAGTTCCCCGAAGGGCTGACAACAGCTGCGCCTCAGCAGCCAGACAACCTCCCTCCCTCTGGTCGGGCACTGCAAGCCACACAGCCACTTGTGTCCCCTGTGTCCCTGGAGGCCGCAGCGCGTTTTGGGTTTTGGCGCGGACGAGCCCCTCTCGGCTTCCGTAGTCCATTTGCCCCCAGAGCCTGCCAGACCCCTGGCCCCAGGGGCGGGCCCTGCTGAGTCCCCGAGCGCCTCCTGGGTTCCTGCCACCACCCTTGGGCCGGGATGAGGTGCCACCTTGTGCGTAGAAGCCCTGCACACAGGCAAGAAGCCCCCAGGCCCTCGGGCGCGCCCGACCCTGGAGCCCCCTGGCTGGCTGCAGCCACAGGGAACGGGGGTTCTGAGTTGGCAGCCCCCATTCCCGAAGCATCCACGTGCAGTTCCCCGAAGGGCTGACACCGGCTGCGCCTCAGCAGCCAGACAACCTCCCTCCCTCTGGTCGGGCACTGCAGGCACACAGCCACTTGTGTCCCTGTGTCCCTGGAGGCCGCAGCGCGTTTTGGGTTTTGGCGCGGACGGGCCCCTCTCGGCTTCCGTAGTCCATTTGCCCCCAGAGCCTGCCAGACCCCTGGCCCCAGGGGCGGGCCCTGCTGAGTCCCCGAGCGCCTCCTGGGTTCCTGCCACCACCCTTGGGCCGGGATGAGGTGCCACCTTGTGCGTAGAAGCCCTGCACACAGGCAAGAAGCCCCCCAGGCCCGCGGGCGCACCCCACCCTGGAGCCCCCTGGCTGGCTGCAGCCACAGGGAACGGGGGTTCTGAGTTGGCAGCCCCCATTCCCGAAGCATCCACGGGCAGTTCCCCGAAGGGCTGACACCGGCTGCACCTCAGCAGCCAGACAACCTCCCTCCCTCTGGTCGGGCACTGCAAGCCACACAGCCACTCGTGTCCCCTGTGTCCCTGGAGGCCGCAGCGCGTTTTGGGTTTTGGCGCTGACGGGCCCCTCTCGGCTTCCGTAGTCAATTTGCCCCCGGAGCCTGCCAGACCCCTGGCCCCAGGGGCGGGCCCTGCTGAGTCCCCGAGCGCCTCCTGGGTTCCTGCCACCACCCTTGGGCCGGGATGAGGTGCCACCTTGTGCGTAGAAGCCCTGCACACAGGCAAGAAGCCCCCCAGGCCCGCGGGCGCGCCCGACCCTGGAGCCCCCTGGCTGGCTGCAGCCACAGGGAACGGGGGTTCTGAGTTGGCAGCCCCCATTCAAGAAGCATCCACGGGCAGTTCCCCGAAGGGCTGACACCGGCTGCGCCTCAGCAGCCAGACAACCTCCCTCCCTCTGGTCGGGCACTGCAAGCCACACAGCCACTTGTGTCCCCTGTGTCCCTGGAGGCCGCAGCGCGTTTTGGGTTTTGGCGCGGATGGGCCCCTCTCGGCTTCCGTAGTCCATTTGCCCCCGGAGCCTGCCAGACCCCTGGCCCCAGGGGCGGGCCCTGCTGAGTCCCCGAGCGCCTCCTGGGTTCCTGCCACCACCCTTGGGCCGGGATGAGGTGCCACCTTGTGCGTAGAAGCCCTGCACACAGGCAAGAAGCCCCCCAGGCCCGCGGGCGCGCCCGACCCTGGAGCCCTGGCTGGCTGCAGCCACAGGGAACGGGGGTTCTGAGTTGGCAGCCCCCATTCCCGAAGCATCCACGGGCAGTTCCCCGAAGGGCTGACACCAGCTGCGCCTCAGCAGCCAGACAACCTCCCTCCCTCTGGTCGGGCACTGCAAGCCACACAGCCACTTGTGTCCCCTGTGTCCCTGGAGGCCGCAGCGCGTTTTGGGTTTTGGCGCGGACGGGCCCCTCTCGGCTTCCGTAGTCCATTTGCCCCGGAGCCTGCCAGACCCCTGGCCCCAGGGGCGGGCCCTGCTGAGTCCCCGAGCGCCTCCTGGGTTCCTGCCACCACCCTTGGGCCGGGATGAGGTGCCACCTTGTGCGTAGAAGCCCTGCACACAGGCAAGAAGCCCCCCAGGCCCGCGGGCGCACCCCACCCTGGAGCCCCCTGGCTGGCTGCAGCCACAGGGAACGGGGGTTCTGAGTTGGCAGCCCCCATTCCCGAAGCATCCACGGGCAGTTCCCCGAAGGGCTGACACCGGCTGCACCTCAGCAGCCAGACAACCTCCCTCCCTCTGGTCGGGCACTGCAAGCCACACAGCCACTTGTGTCCCCTGTGTCCCTGGAGGCCGCAGCGCGTTTTGTGTTTTGGCGCGGATGGGCCCCTCTCGGCTTCCGTAGTCCATTTGCCCCCGGAGCCTGCCAGACCCCTGGCCCCAGGGGCGGGCCCTGCTGAGTCCCCGAGCGCCTCCTGGGTTCCTGCCACCACCCTTGGGCCGGGATGAGGTGCCACCTTGTGCGTAGAAGCCCTGCACACAGGCAAGAAGCCCCCCAGGCCCGCGGGCGCGCCCGACCCTGGAGCCCCCTGGCTGGCTGCAGCCACAGGGAACGGGGGTTCTGAGTTGGCAGCCCCCATTCCCGAAGCATCCACGGGCAGTTCCCCGAAGGGCTGACACCGGCTGCACCTCAGCAGCCAGACAACCTCCCTCCCTCTGGTCGGGCACTGCAAGCCACACAGCCACTCGTGTCCCCTGTGTCCCTGGAGGCCGCAGCGCGTTTTGGGTTTTGGCGCTGACGGGCCCCTCTCGGCTTCCGTAGTCCATTTGCCCCCGGAGCCTGCCAGACCCCTGGCCCCAGGGGCGGGCCCTGCTGAGTCCCCGAGCGCCTCCTGGGTTCCTGCCACCACCCTTGGGCCGGGATGAGGTGCCACCTTGTGCGTAGAAGCCCTGCACAGAGGCAAGAAGCCCCCCAGGCCCGCGGGCGCGCCCGACCCTGGAGCCCCCTGGCTGGCTGCAGCCACAGGGAACGGGGGTTCTGAGTTGGCAGCCCCCATTCAAGAAGCATCCACGGGCAGTTCCCCGAAGGGCTGACACTGGCTGCGCCTCAGCAGCCAGACAACCTCCCTCCCTCTGGTCGGGCACTGCAAGCCACACAGCCACTTGTGTCCCCTGTGTCCCTGGAGGCCGCAGCGCGTTTTGGGTTTTGGCGCGGACGGGCCCCTCTCGGCTTCCGTAGTCCATTTGCCCCCGGAGCCTGCCAGACCCCTGGCCCCAGGGGCGGTCCCTGCTGAGTCCCCGAGCGCCTCCTGGGTTCCTGCCACCACCCTTGGGCCGGGATGAGGTGCCACCTTGTGCGTAGAAGCCCTGCACACAGGCAAGAAGCCCCCCAGGCCCGCGGGCGCGCCCGACCCTGGAGCCCTGGCTGGCTGCAGCCACAGGGAACGGGGGTTCTGAGTTGGCAGCCCCCATTCCCGAAGCATCCACGGGCAGTTCCCCGAAGGGCTGACACCAGCTGCGCCTCAGCAGCCAGACAACCTCCCTCCCTCTGGTCGGGCACTGCAAGCCACACAGCCACTTGTGTCCCCTGTGTCCCTGGAGGCCGCAGCGCGTTTTGGGTTTTGGCGCGGACGGGCCCCTCTCGGCTTCCGTAGTCCATTTGCCCCCAGAGCCTGCCAGACCCCTGGCCCCAGGGGCAGGCCCTGCTGAGTCCCCGAGCGCCTCCTGGGTTCCTGCCACCACCCTTGGGCCGGGATGAGGTGCCACCTTGTGCGTAGAAGCCCTGCACACAGGCAAGAAGCCCCCCAGGCCCGCGGGCGCGCCCGACCCTGGAGCCCCCTGGCTGGCTGCAGCCACAGGGAACGGGGGTTCTGAGTTGGCAGCCCCCATTCCCGAAGCATCCACGGGCAGTTCCCCGAAGGGCTGACACCGGCTGCGCCTCAGCAGCCAGACAACCTCCCTCCCTCTGGTCGGGCACTGCAAGCCACACAGCCACTTGTGTCCCTGTGTCCCTGGAGGCCGCAGCGCGTTTTGGGTTTTGGCGCGGACGGGCCCCTCTCGGCTTCCGTAGTCCATTTGCCCCCAGAGCCTGCCAGACCCCTGGCCCCAGGGGCGGGCCCTGCTGAGTCCCCGAGCGCCTCCTGGGTTCCTGCCACCACCCTTGGGCCGGGATGAGGTGCCACCTTGTGCGTAGAAGCCCTGCACACAGGCAAGAAGCCCCCCAGGCCCGCAGGCGCGCCCGACCCTGGAGCCCCCTGGCTGGCTGCAGCCACAGGGAACGGGGGTTCAGAGTTGGCAGCCCCCATTCCCGAAGCATCCACGGGCAGTTCCCCGAAGGGCTGACACCGGCTGCGCCTCAGCAGCCAGACAACCTCCCTCCCTCTGGTCGGGCACTGCAAGCCACACAGCCACTTGTGTCCCCTGTGTCCCTGGAGGCCGCAGCGCGTTTTGGGTTTTGGCGCGGACGGGCCCCTCTCGGCTTCCGTAGTCCATTTGCCCCCGGAGCCTGCCAGACCCCTGGCCCCAGGGGCGGGCCCTGCTGAGTCCCCGAGCGCCTCCTGGGTTCCTGCCACCACCCTTGGGCCGGGATGAGGTGCCACCTTGTGCGTAGAAGCCCTGCACACAGGCAAGAAGCCCCCAGGCCCTCGGGCGCGCCCGACCCTGGAGCCCCCTGGCTGGCTGCAGCCACAGGGAACGGGGGTTCTGAGTTGGCAGCCCCCATTCCCGAAGCATCCACGGGCAGTTCCCCGAAGGGCTGACACCGGCTGCGCCTCAGCAGCCAGACAACCTCCCTCCCTCTGGTCGGGCACTGCAGGCACACAGCCACTTGTGTCCCTGTGTCCCTGGAGGCCGCAGCGCGTTTTGGGTTTTGGCGCGGACGGGCCCCTCTCGGCTTCCGTAGTCCATTTGCCCCCAGAGCCTGCCAGACCCCTGGCCCCAGGGGCGGGCCCTGCTGAATCCCCGAGCGCCTCCTGGGTTCCTGCCACCACCCTTGGGCCGGGATGAGGTGCCACCTTGTGCGTAGAAGCCCTGCACACAGGCAAGATGCCCCCCAGGCCCCGGGCGCACCCGACCCTGGAGCCCCCTGGCTGGCTGCAGCCACAGGGAACGGGGGTTCTGAGTTGGCAGCCCCCATTCCCGAAGCATCCACGGGCAGTTCCCCGAAGGGCTGACACCGGCTGCGCCTCAGCAGCCAGACAACCTCCCTCCCTCTGGTCGGGCACTGCAAGCCACACAGCCACTTGTGTCCCTGTGTCCCTGGAGGCCGCAGCGCGTTTTGGGTTTTGGCGCGGACGGGCCCCTCTCGGCTTCCGTAGTCCATTTGCCCCCAGAGCCGGCCAGACCCCTGGCCCCAGGGGCGGGCCCTGCTGAGTCCCCGAGCGCCTCCTGGGTTCCTGCCACCACCCTTGGGCCGGGATGAGGTGCCACCTTGTGCGTAGAAGCCCTGCACACAGGCAAGAAGCCCCCCAGGCCCGCAGGCGCGCCCGACCCTGGAGCCCCCTGGCTGGCTGCAGCCACAGGGAACGGGGGTTCAGAGTTGGCAGCCCCCATTCCCGAAGCATCCACGGGCAGTTCCCCGAAGGGCTGACACCGGCTGCGCCTCAGCAGCCAGACAACCTCCCTCCCTCTGGTCGGGCACTGCAAGCCACACAGCCACTTGTGTCCCCTGTGTCCCTGGAGGCCGCAGCGCGTTTTGGGTTTTGGCGCGGACGGGCCCCTCTCGGCTTCCGTAGTCCATTTGCCCCCGGAGCCTGCCAGACCCCTGGCCCCAGGGGCGGGCCCTGCTGAGTCCCCGAGCGCCTCCTGGGTTCCTGCCACCACCCTTGGGCCGGGATGAGGTGCCACCTTGTGCGTAGAAGCCCTGCACACAGGCAAGAAGCCCCCCAGGCCCGCGGGCGCGCCCGACCCTGGAGCCCCCTGGCTGGCTGCAGCCACAGGGAACGGGGGTTCTGAGTTGGCAGCCCCCATTCCCGAAGCATCCACGGGCAGTTCCCCGAAGGGCTGACACCGGCTGCGCCTCAGCAGCCAGACAACCTCCCTCCCTCTGGTCGGGCACTGCAAGCCACACAGCCACTTGTGTCCCCTGTGTCCCTGGAGGCCGCAGCGCGTTTTGGGTTTTGGCGCGGACGGGCCCCTCTCGGCTTCCGTAGTCCATTTGCCCCCGGAGCCTGCCAGACCCCTGGCCCCAGGGGCGGGCCCTGCTGAGTCCCCGAGCGCCTCCTGGGTTCCTGCCACCACCCTTGGGCCGGGATGAGGTGCCACCTTGTGCGTAGAAGCCCTGCACACAGGCAAGAAGCCCCCCAGGCCCGCGGGCGCGCCCGACCCTGGAGCCCCCTGGCTGGCTGCAGCCACAGGGAACGGGGGTTCTGAGTTGGCAGCCCCCATTCCCGAAGCATCCACGGGCATTTCGCCGAAGGGCTGACACCGGCTGCGCCTCAGCAGCCAGACAACCTCCCTCCCTCTGGTCGGGCACTGCAAGCCACATAGCCACTTGTGTCCCCTGTGTCCCTGGAGGCCGCAGCGCGTTTTGGGTTTTGGCGCGGACGGGCCCCTCTCGGCTTCCGTAGTCCATTTGCCCCCAGAGCCGGCCAGACCCCTGGCCCCAGGGGCGGGCCCTGCTGAGTCCCCGAGCGCCTCCTGGGTTCCTGCCACCACCCTTGGGCCGGGATGAGGTGCCACCTTGTGCGTAGAAGCCCTGCACACAGGCAAGAAGCCCCCCAGGCCCGCGGGCGCGCCCGACCCTGGAGCCCCCTGGCTGGCTGCAGCCACAGGGAACGGGGGTTCTGAGTTGGCAGCCCCCATTCCCGAAGCATCCACGGGCATTTCGCCGAAGGGCTGACACCGGCTGCGCCTCAGCAGCCAGACAACCTCCCTCCCTCTGGTCGGGCACTGCAAGCCACATAGCCACTTGTGTCCCCTGTGTCCCTGGAGGCCGCAGCGCGTTTTGGGTTTTGGCGCGGACGGGCCCCTCTCGGCTTCCGTAGTCCATTTGCCCCCAGAGCCGGCCAGACCCCTGGCCCCAGGGGCGGGCCCTGCTGAGTCCCCGAGCGCCTCCTGGGTTCCTGCCACCACCCTTGGGCCGGGATGAGGTGCCACCTTGTGCGTAGAAGCCCTGCACACAGGCAAGAAGCCCCCCAGGCCCGCGGGCGCACCCCACCCTGGAGCCCCCTGGCTGGCTGCAGCCACAGGGAACGGGGGTTCAGAGTTGGCAGCCCCCATTCCCGAAGCATCCACGGGCAGTTCCCCGAAGGGCTGACACCGGCTGCGCCTCAGCAGCCAGACAACCTCCCTCCCTCTGGTCGGGCACTGCAAGCCACACAGCCACTTGTGTCCCCTGTGTCCCTGGAGGCCGCAGCGCGTTTTGGGTTTTGGCGCGGACGGGCCCCTCTCGGCTTCCGTAGTCCATTTGCCCCGGAACCTGCCAGACCCCTGGCCCCAGGGGCGGGCCCTGCTGAGTCCCCGAGCGCCTCCTGGGTTCCTGCCACCACCCTTGGGCCGGGATGAGGTGCCACCTTGTGCGTAGAAGCCCTGCACACAGGCAAGAAGCCCCCCAGGCCCGCGGGCGCGCCCGACCCTGGAGCCCTGGCTGGCTGCAGCCACAGGGAACGGGGGTTCTGAGTTGGCAGCCCCCATTCCCGAAGCATCCACGGGCAGTTCCCCGAAGGGCTGACACCGGCTGCGCCTCAGCAGCCAGACAACCTCCCTCCCTCTGGTCGGGCACTGCAAGCCACACAGCCACTTGTGTCCCCTGTGTCCCTGGAGGCCGCAGCGCGTTTTGGGTTTTGGCGCGGACGGGCCCCTCTCGGCTTCCGTAGTCCATTTGCCCCCGGAGCCTGCCAGACCCCTGGCCCCAGGGGCGGGCCCTGCTGAGTCCCCGAGCGCCTCCTGGGTTCCTGCCACCACCCTTGGGCCGGGATGAGGTGCCACCTTGTGCGTAGAAGCCCTGCACACAGGCAAGAAGCCCCCCAGGCCCGCGGGCGCGCCCGACCCTGGAGCCCCCTGGCTGGCTGCAGCCACAGGGAACGGGGGTTCTGAGTTGGCAGCCCCCATTCCCGAAGCATCCACGGGCATTTCGCCGAAGGGCTGACACCGGCTGCGCCTCAGCAGCCAGACAACCTCCCTCCCTCTGGTCGGGCACTGCAAGCCACATAGCCACTTGTGTCCCCTGTGTCCCTGGAGGCCGCAGCACGTTTTGGGTTTTGGCGCGGACGGGCCCCTCTCGGCTTCCGTAGTCCATTTGCCCCCAGAGCCGGCCAGACCCCTGGCCCCAGGGGCGGGCCCTGCTGAGTCCCCGAGCGCCTCCTGGGTTCCTGCCACCACCCTTGGGCCGGGATGAGGTGCCACCTTGTGCGTAGAAGCCCTGCACACAGGCAAGAAGCCCCCCAGGCCCGCGGGCGCGCCCGACCCTGGAGCCCCCTGGCTGGCTGCAGCCACAGGGAACGGGGGTTCTGAGTTGGCAGCCCCCATTCCCGAAGCATCCACGGGCATTTCGCCGAAGGGCTGACACCGGCTGCGCCTCAGCAGCCAGACAACCTCCCTCCCTCTGGTCGGGCACTGCAAGCCACATAGCCACTTGTGTCCCCTGTGTCCCTGGAGGCCGCAGCGCGTTTTGGGTTTTGGCGCGGACGGGCCCCTCTCGGCTTCCGTAGTCCATTTGCCCCCAGAGCCGGCCAGACCCCTGGCCCCAGGGGCGGGCCCTGCTGAGTCCCCGAGCGCCTCCTGGGTTCCTGCCACCACCCTTGGGCCGGGATGAGGTGCCACCTTGTGCGTAGAAGCCCTGCACACAGGCAAGAAGCCCCCCAGACCCGCGGGCGCGCCCGACCCTGGAGCCCCCTGGCTGGCTGCAGCCACAGGGAACGGGGGTTCTGAGTTGGCAGCCCCCATTCCCGAAGCATCCACGGGCAGTTCCCCGAAGGGCTGACACCGGCTGCGCCTCAGCAGCCAGACAACCTCCCTCCCTCTGGTCGGGCACTGCAAGCCACACAGCCACTTGTGTCCCCTGTGTCCCTGGAGGCCGCAGCGCGTTTTGGGTTTTGGCGCGGACGGGCCCCTCTCGGCTTCCGTAGTCCATTTGCCCCCGGAGCCTGCCAGACCCCTGGCCCCAGGGGCGGGCCCTGCTGAGTCCCCGAGCGCCTCCTGGGTTCCTGCCACCACCCTTGGGCCGGGATGAGGTGCCACCTTGTGCGTAGAAGCCCTGCACACAGGCAAGAAGCCCCCCAGGCCCGCGGGCGCGCCCGACCCTGGAGCCCCCTGGCTGGCTGCAGCCACAGGGAACGGGGGTTCAGAGTTGGCAGCCCCCATTCCCGAAGCATCCAGGGGCAGTTCCCCGAAGGGCTGACACCGGCTGCGCCTCAGCAGCCAGACAACCTCCCTCCCTCTGGTCGGGCACTGCAAGCCACACAGCCACTTGTGTCCCCTGTGTCCCTGGAGGCCGCAGCGCGTTTTGTGTTTTGGCGCGGACGGGCCCCTCTCGGCTTCCGTAGTCCATTTGCCCCGGAGCCTGCCAGACCCCTGGCCCCAGGGGCGGGCCCTGCTGAGTCCCCGAGCGCCTCCTGGGTTCCTGCCACCACCCTTGGGCCGGGATGAGGTGCCACCTTGTGCGTAGAAGCCCTGCACACAGGCAAGAAGCCCCCCAGGCCCGCGGGCGCGCCCGACCCTGGAGCCCTGGCTGGCTGCAGCCACAGGGAACGGGGGTTCTGAGTTGGCAGCCCCCATTCCCGAAGCATCCACGTGCAGTTCCACGAAGGGCTGACAACAGCTGCGCCTCAGCAGCCAGACAACCTCCCTCCCTCTGGTCGGGCACTGCAAGCCACACAGCCACTTGTGTCCCCTGTGTCCCTGGAGGCCGCAGCGCGTTTTGGGTTTTGGCGCGGACGGGCCCCTCTCGGCTTCCGTAGTCCATTTGCCCCCAGAGCCTGCCAGACCCCTGGCCCCAGGGGCGGGCCCTGCTGAGTCCCCGAGCGCCTCCTGGGTTCCTGCCACCACCCTTGGGCCGGGATGAGGTGCCACCTTGTGCGTAGAAGCCCTGCACACAGGCAAGAAGCCCCCCAGGCCCGCGGGCGCGCCCGACCCTGGAGCCCCCTGGCTGGCTGCAGCCACAGGGAACGGGGGTTCTGAGTTGGCAGCCCCCATTCCCGAAGCATCCACGGGCAGTTCCCCGAAGGGCTGACACCGGCTGCGCCTCAGCAGCCAGACAACCTCCCTCCCTCTGCTCGGGCACTGCAAGCCACACAGCCACTTGTGTCCCCTGTGTCCCTGGAGGCCGCAGCGCGTTTTGGGTTTTGGCGCGGACGGGCCCCTCTCGGCTTCCGTAGTCCATTTGCCCCCAGAGCCTGCCAGACCCCTGGCCCCAGGGGCGGGCCCTGCTGAGTCCCCGAGCGCCTCCTGGGTTCCTGCCACCACCCTTGGGCCGGGATGAGGTGCCACCTTGTGCGTAGAAGCCCTGCACACAGGCAAGAAGCCCCCCAGGCCCGCGGGCGCGCCCGACCCTGGAGCCCCCTGGCTGGCTGCAGCCACAGGGAACGGGGGTTCTGAGTTGGCAGCCCCCATTCCCGAAGCATCCACGGGCAGTTCCCCGAAGGGCTGACACCGGCTGCGCCTCAGCAGCCAGACAACCTCCCTCCCTCTGGTCGGGCACTGCAAGCCACACAGCCACTTGTGTCCCTGTTCCCTGGAGGCCGCAGCGCGTTTTGGGTTTTGGCGCGGACGGGCCCCTCTCGGCTTCCGTAGTCCATTTGCCCCCAGAGCCTGCCAGACCCCTGGCCCCAGGGGCGGGCCCTGCTGAGTCCCCGAGCGCCTCCTGGGTTCCTGCCACCACCCTTGGGCCGGGATGAGGTGCCACCTTGTGCGTAGAAGCCCTGCACACAGGCAAGAAGCCCCCCAGGCCCGCGGGCGCGCCCGACCCTGGAGCCCCCTGGCTGGCTGCAGCCACAGGGAACGGGGGTTCTGAGTTGGCAGCCCCCATTCCCGAAGCATCCACGGGCAGTTCCCCGAAGGGCTGACACCGGCTGCGCCTCAGCAGCCAGACAACCTCCCTCCCTCTGGTCGGGCACTGCAAGCCACACAGCCACTTGTGTCCCCTGTGTCCCTGGAGGCCGCAGCGCGTTTTGGGTTTTGGCGCGGACGGGCCCCTCTCGGCTTCCGTAGTCCATTTGCCCCCGGAGCCTGCCAGACCCCTGGCCCCAGGGGCGGGCCCTGCTGAGTCCCCGAGCGCCTCCTGGGTTCCTGCCACCACCCTTGGGCCGGGATGAGGTGCCACCTTGTGCGTAGAAGCCCTGCACACAGGCAAGAAGCCCCCCAGGCCCGCGGGCGCGCCCGACCCTGGAGCCCCCTGGCTGGCTGCAGCCACAGGGAACGGGGGTTCTGAGTTGGCAGCCCCCATTCCCGAAGCATCCACGGGCAGTTCCCCGAAGGGCTGACACCAGCTGCGCCTCAGCAGCCAGACAACCTCCCTCCCTCTGGTCGGGCACTGCAAGCCACACAGCCACTTGTGTCCCCTGTGTCCCTGGAGGCCGCAGCGCGTTTTGGGTTTTGGCGCGGACGGGCCCCTCTCGGCTTCCGTAGTCCATTTGCCCCGGAGCCTGCCAGACCCCTGGCCCCAGGGGCGGGCCCTGCTGAGTTCCCGAGCGCCTCCTGGGTTCCTGCCACCACCCTTGGGCCGGGATGAGGTGCCACCTTGTGCGTAGAAGCCCTGCACACAGGCAAGAAGCCCCCCAGGCCCGCCCGACCCTGGAGCCCCCTGGCTGGCTGCAGCCACAGGGAACGGGGGTTCTGAGTTGGCAGCCCCCGTTCCCGAAGCATCCACGGGCAGTTCCCCGAAGGGCTGACACCGGCTGCGCCTCAGCAGCCAGACAACCTCCCTCCCTCTGGTCGGGCACTGCAAGCCACACAGCCACTTGTGTCCCCTGTGTCCCTGGAGGCCGCAGCGCGTTTTGGGTTTTGGCGCGGACGGGCCCCTCTCGGCTTCCGTAGTCCATTTGCCCCCGGAGCCTGCTAGATCCCTGGCCCCAGGGGCGGGCCCTGCTGAGTCCCCGAGCGCCTCCTGGGTTCCTGCCACCACCCTTGGGCCGGGATGAGGTGCCACCTTGTGCGTAGAAGCCCTGCACACAGGCAAGAAGCCCCCCAGGCCCGCGGGCGCGCCCGACCCTGGAGCCCCCTGGCTGGCTGCAGCCACAGGGAACGGGGGTTCTGAGTTGGCAGCCCCCATTCCCGAAGCATCCACGGGCAGTTCCCCGAAGGGCTGACACCGGCTGCGCCTCAGCAGCCAGACAACCTCCCTCCCTCTGGTCGGGCACTGCAAGCCACACAGCCACTTGTGTCCCCTGTGTCCCTGGAGGCCGCAGCGCGTTTTGGGTTTTGGCGCGGCTGGGCCCCTCTCGGCTTCCGTAGTCCATTTGCCCCGGAGCCTGCCAGACCCCTGGCCCCAGGGGCGGGCCCTGCTGAGTCCCCGAGCGCCTCCTGGGTTCCTGCCACCACCCTTGGGCCGGGATGAGGTGCCACCTTGTGCGTAGAAGCCCTGCACACAGGCAAGAAGCCCCCCAGGCCCGCGGGCGCACCCCACCCTGGAGCCCCCTGGCTGGCTGCAGCCACAGGGAACGGGGGTTCTGAGTTGGCAGCCCCCATTCCCGAAGCATCCACGGGCAGTTCCCCGAAGGGCTGACACCGGCTGCACCTCAGCAGCCAGACAACCTCCCTCCCTCTGGTCGGGCACTGCAAGCCACACAGCCACTTGTGTCCCCTGTGTCCCTGGAGGCCGCAGCGCGTTTTGGGTTTTGGCGCGGACGGGCCCCTCTCGGCTTCCGTAGTCCATTTGCCCCCGGAGCCTGCCAGACCCCTGGCCCCAGGGGCGGGCCCTGCTGAGTCCCCGAGCGCCTCCTGGGTTCCTGCCACCACCCTTGGGCCGGGATGAGGTGCCACCTTGTGCGTAGAAGCCCTGCACACAGGCAAGAAGCCCCCCAGGCCCGCGGGCGCACCCCACCCTGGAGCCCCCTGGCTGGCTGCAGCCACAGGGAACGGGGGTTCTGAGTTGGCAGCCCCCATTCCCGAAGCATCCACGGGCAGTTCCCCGAAGGGCTGACACCGGCTGCACCTCAGCAGCCAGACAACCTCCCTCCCTCTGCTCGGGCACTGCAAGCCACACAGCCACTTGTGTCCCCTGTGTCCCTGGAGGCCGCAGCGCGTTTTGGGTTTTGGCGCGGACGGGCCCCTCTCGGCTTCCGTAGTCCATTTGCCCCCGGAGCCTGCCAGACCCCTGGCCCCAGGGGCGGGCCCTGCTGAGTCCCCGAGCGCCTCCTGGGTTCCTGCCACCACCCTTGGGCCGGGATGAGGTGCCACCTTGTGCGTAGAAGCCCTGCACACAGGCAAGAAGCCCCCCAGGCCCGCGGGCGCGCCCGACCCTGGAGACCCCTGGCTGGCTGCAGCCACAGGGAACGGGGGTTCTGAGTTGGCAGCCCCCATTCCCGAAGCATCCACGGGCAGTTCCCCGAAGTGCTGACACCGGCTGCGCCTCAGCAGCCAGACAACCTCCCTCCCTCTGGTCGGGCACTGCAGGCACACAGCCACTTGTGTCCCTGTGTCCCTGGAGGCCGCAGCGCGTTTTGGGTTTTGTCGCGGACGGGCCCCTCTCGGCTTCCGTAGTCCATTTGCCCCCAGAGCCTGCCAGACCCCTGGCCCCAGGGGCGGGCCCTGCTGAGTCCCCGAGCGCCTCCTGGGTTCCTGCCACCACCCTTGGGCCGGGATGAGGTGCCACCTTGTGCGTAGAAGCCCTGCACACAGGCAAGAAGCCCCCCAGGCCCGCGGGCGCGCCCGACCCTGGAGCCCCCTGGCTGGCTGCAGCCACAGGGAACGGGGGTTCTGAGTTGGCAGCCCCCATTCCCGAAGCATCCACGGGCAGTTCCCCGAAGGGCTGACACCGGCTGCGCCTCAGCAGCCAGACAACCTCCCTCCCTCTGGTCGGGCACTGCAAGCCACACAGCCACTTGTGTCCCCTGTGTCCCTGGAGGCCGCAGCGCGTTTTGGGTTTTGGCGCGGCTGGGCCCCTCTCGGCTTCCGTAGTCCATTTGCCCCGGAGCCTGCCAGACCCCTGGCCCCAGGGGCGGGCCCTGCTGAGTCCCCGAGCGCCTCCTGGGTTCCTGCCACCACCCTTGGGCCGGGATGAGGTGCCACCTTGTGCGTAGAAGCCCTGCACACAGGCAAGAAGCCCCCCAGGCCCGCGGGCGCACCCCACCCTGGAGCCCCCTGGCTGGCTGCAGCCACAGGGAACGGGGGTTCTGAGTTGGCAGCCCCCATTCCCGAAGCATCCACGGGCAGTTCCCCGAAGGGCTGACACCGGCTGCACCTCAGCAGCCAGACAACCTCCCTCCCTCTGGTCGGGCACTGCAAGCCACACAGCCACTTGTGTCCCCTGTGTCCCTGGAGGCCGCAGCGCGTTTTGGGTTTTGGCGCGGACGGGCCCCTCTCGGCTTCCGTAGTCCATTTGCCCCCGGAGCCTGCCAGACCCCTGGCCCCAGGGGCGGGCCCTGCTGAGTCCCCGAGCGCCTCCTGGGTTCCTGCCACCACCCTTGGGCCGGGATGAGGTGCCACCTTGTGCGTAGAAGCCCTGCACACAGGCAAGAAGCCCCCCAGGCCCGCGGGCGCACCCCACCCTGGAGCCCCCTGGCTGGCTGCAGCCACAGGGAACGGGGGTTCTGAGTTGGCAGCCCCCATTCCCGAAGCATCCACGGGCAGTTCCCCGAAGGGCTGACACCGGCTGCACCTCAGCAGCCAGACAACCTCCCTCCCTCTGGTCGGGCACTGCAAGCCACACAGCCACTTGTGTCCCCTGTGTCCCTGGAGGCCGCAGCGCGTTTTGGGTTTTGGCGCGGACGGGCCCCTCTCGGCTTCCGTAGTCCATTTGCCCCCGGAGCCTGCCAGACCCCTGGCCCCAGGGGCGGGCCCTGCTGAGTCCCCGAGCGCCTCCTGGGTTCCTGCCACCACCCTTGGGCCGGGATGAGGTGCCACCTTGTGCGTAGAAGCCCTGCACACAGGCAAGAAGCCCCCCAGGCCCGCGGGCGCGCCCGACCCTGGAGACCCCTGGCTGGCTGCAGCCACAGGGAACGGGGGTTCTGAGTTGGCAGCCCCCATTCCCGAAGCATCCACGGGCAGTTCCCCGAAGTGCTGACACCGGCTGCGCCTCAGCAGCCAGACAACCTCCCTCCCTCTGGTCGGGCACTGCAGGCACACAGCCACTTGTGTCCCTGTGTCCCTGGAGGCCGCAGCGCGTTTTGGGTTTTGTCGCGGACGGGCCCCTCTCGGCTTCCGTAGTCCATTTGCCCCCAGAGCCTGCCAGACCCCTGGCCCCAGGGGCGGGCCCTGCTGAGTCCCCGAGCGCCTCCTGGGTTCCTGCCACCACCCTTGGGCCGGGATGAGGTGCCACCTTGTGCGTAGAAGCCCTGCACACAGGCAAGAAGCCCCCCAGGCCCGCGGGCGCGCCCGACCCTGGAGCCCCCTGGCTGGCTGCAGCCACAGGGAACGGGGGTTCTGAGTTGGCAGCCCCCATTCCCGAAGCATCCACGGGCAGTTCCCCGAAGGGCTGACACCGGCTGCGCCTCAGCAGCCAGACAACCTCCCTCCCTCTGGTCGGGCACTGCAAGCCACACAGCCACTTGTGTCCCCTGTGTCCCTGGAGGCCGCAGCGCGTTTTGTGTTTTGGCGCGGACGGGCCCCTCTCGGCTTCCATAGTCCATTTGCCCCCGGAGCCTGCCAGACCCCTGGCCCCAGGGGCGGGCCCTGCTGAGTCCCCGAGCGCCTCCTGGGTTCCTGCCACCACCCTTGGGCCGGGATGAGGTGCCACCTTGTGCGTAGAAGCCCTGCACACAGGCAAGAAGCCCCCCAGGCCCGCGGGCGCGCCCGACCCTGGAGCCCCCTGGCTGGCTGCAGCCACAGGGAACGGGGGTTCTGAGTTGGCAGCCCCCATTCCCGAAGCATCCACGGGCATTTCGCCGAAGGGCTGACACCGGCTGCGCCTCAGCAGCCAGACAACCTCCCTCCCTCTGGTCGGGCACTGCAAGCCACATAGCCACTTGTGTCCCCTGTGTCCCTGGAGGCCGCAGCGCGTTTTGGGTTTTGGCGCGGACGGGCCCCTCTCGGCTTCCGTAGTCCATTTGCCCCCAGAGCCGGCCAGACCCCTGGCCCCAGGGGCGGGCCCTGCTGAGTCCCCGAGCGCCTCCTGGGTTCCTGCCACCACCCTTGGGCCGGGATGAGGTGCCACCTTGTGCGTAGAAGCCCTGCACACAGGCAAGAAGCCCCCCAGGCCCGCGGGCGCGCCCGACCCTGGAGCCCCCTGGCTGGCTGCAGCCACAGGGAACGGGGGTTCAGAGTTGGCAGCCCCCATTCCCGAAGCATCCACGGGCAGTTCCCCGAAGGGCTGACACCGGCTGCGCCTCAGCAGCCAGACAACCTCCCTCCCTCTGGTCGGGCACTGCAAGCCACACAGCCACTTGTGTCCCCTGTGTCCCTGGAGGCCGCAGCGCGTTTTGGGTTTTGGCGCGGACGGGCCCCTCTCGGCTTCCGTAGTCCATTTGCCCCGGAGCCTGCCAGACCCCTGGCCCCAGGGGCGGGCCCTGCTGAGTCCCCGAGCGCCTCCTGGGTTCCTGCCACCACCCTTGGGCCGGGATGAGGTGCCACCTTGTGCGTAGAAGCCCTGCACACAGGCAAGAAGCCCCCCAGGCCCGCGGGCGCACCCCACCCTGGAGCCCCCTGGCTGGCTGCAGCCACAGGGAACGGGGGTTCTGAGTTGGCAGCCCCCATTCCCGAAGCATCCACGGGCAGTTCCCCGAAGGGCTGACACCGGCTGCACCTCAGCAGCCAGACAACCTCCCTCCCTCTGGTCGGGCACTGCAAGCCACACAGCCACTTGTGTCCCCTGTGTCCCTGGAGGCCGCAGCGCGTTTTGGGTTTTGGCGCGGACGGGCCCCTCTCGGCTTCCGTAGTCCATTTGCCCCCGGAGCCTGCCAGACCCCTGGCCCCAGGGGCGGGCCCTGCTGAGTCCCCGAGCGCCTCCTGGGTTCCTGCCACCACCCTTGGGCCGGGATGAGGTGCCACCTTGTGCGTAGAAGCCCTGCACACAGGCAAGAAGCCCCCCAGGCCCGCGGGCGCGCCCAACCCTGGAGCCCTGGCTGGCTGCAGCCACAGGGAACGGGGTTTCAGAGTTGGCAGCCCCCATTCCCGAAGCATCCACGGGCAGTTCCCCGAAGGGCTGACACCGGCTGCGCCTTAGCAGCCAGACAACCTCCCTCCCTCTGGTCGGGCACTGCAAGCCACACAGCCACTTGTGTCCCCTGTGTCCCTGGAGGCCGCAGCGCGTTTTGGGTTTTGGCGCGGACGGGCCCCTGTCGGCTTCCGTAGTCCATTTGCCCCCAGAGCCTGCCAGACCCCTGGCCCCAGGGGCAGGCCCTGCTGAGTCCCCGAGCGACTCCTGGGTTCCTGCCACCACCCTTGGGCCGGGACGAGGTGCCACCTTGTGCGTAGAAGCCCTGCACACAGGCAAGAAGCCCCCCAGGACCGCGGGCGCGCCCGACCCTGGAGCCCCCTGGCTGGCTGCAGCCACAGGGAACGGGGGTTCTGAGTTGGCAGCCCCCATTCCCGAAGCATCCACGGGCAGTTCCCCGAAGGGCTGACACCGGCTGCGCCTCAGCAGCCAGACAACCTCCCTCCCTCTGGTCGCGCACTGCAAGCCACACAGCCACTTGTGTCCCCTGTGTCCCTGGAGGCCGCAGCGCGTTTTGGGTTTTGGCGCGGACGGGCCCCTCTCGGCTTCCGTAGTCCATTTGCCCCCAGAGCCTGCCAGACCCCTGGCCCCAGGGGCGGGCCCTGCTGAGTCCCCGAGCGCCTCCTGGGTTCCTGCCACCACCCTTGGGCCGGGATGAGGTGCCACCTTGTGCGTAGAAGCCCTGCACACAGGCAAGAAGCCCCCAGGCCCTCGGGCGCGGCCGACCCTGGAGCCCCCTGGCTGGCTGCAGCCACAGGGAACGGGGGTTCTGAGTTGGCAGCCCCCATTCCCGAAGCATCCACGGGCAGTTCCCCGAAGGGCTGACACCGGCTGCGCCTCAGCAGCCAGACAACCTCCCTCCCTCTGGTCGGGCACTGCAAGCCACACAGCCACTTGTGTCCCTGTGTCCCTGGAGGCCGCAGCGCGTTTTGGGTTTTGGCGCGGACGGGCCCCTCTCGGCTTCCGTAGTCCATTTGCCCCCAGAGCCTGCCAGACCCCTGGCCCCAGGGGCGGGCCCTGCTGAGTCCCCGAGCGCCTCCTGGGTTCCTGCCACCACCCTTGGGCCGGGATGAGGTGCCACCTTGTGCGTAGAAGCCCTGCACACAGGCAAGAAGCCCCCAGGCCCGCAGGCGCGCCCGACCCTGGAGCCCCCTGGCTGGCTGCAGCCACAGGGAACGGGGTTTCAGAGTTGGCAGCCCCCATTCCCGAAGCATCCACGGGCAGTTCCCCGAAGGGCTGACACCGGCTGCGCCTCAGCAGCCAGACAACCTCCCTCCCTCTGGTCGGGCACTGCAAGCCACACAGCCACTTGTGTCCCCTGTGTCCCTGGAGGCCGCAGCGCGTTTTGGGTTTTGGCGCGGACGGGCCCCTCTCGGCTTCCGTAGTCCATTTGCCCCCGGAGCCTGCTAGACCCCTGGCCCCAGGGGCGGGCCCTGCTGAGTCCCCGAGCGCCTCCTGGGTTCCTGCCACCACCGTTGGGCCGGGATGAGGTGCCACCTTGTGCGTAGAAGCCCTGCACACAGGCAAGAAGCCCCCCAGGCCCGCGGGCGCGCCCGACCCTGGAGCCCCCTGGCTGGCTGCAGCCACAGGGAACGGGGGTTCAGAGTTGGCAGCCCCCATTCCCGAAGCATCCAGGGGCAGTTCCCCGAAGGGCTGACACCGGCTGCGCCTCAGCAGCCAGACAACCTCCCTCCCTCTGGTCGGGCACTGCAAGCCACACAGCCACTTGTGTCCCCTGTGTCCCTGGAGGCCGCAGCGCGTTTTGGGTTTTGGCGCTGACGGGCCCCTCTCGGCTTCCGTAGTCCATTTGCCCCCGGAGCCTGCCAGACCCCTGGCCCCAGGGGCGGGCCCTGCTGAGTCCCCGAGCGCCTCCTGAGTTCCTGCCACCACCCTTGGGCCGGGATGAGGTGCCACCTTGTGCGTAGAAGCCCTTCACACAGGCAAGAAGCCCCCCAGGCCCGCCCGACCCTGGAGCCCCCTGGCTGGCTGCAGCCACAGGGAACGGGGGTTCTGAGTTGGCAGCCCCCATTCAAGAAGCATCCACGGGCAGTTCCCCGAAGGGCTGACACCGGCTGCGCCTCAGCAGCCAGACAACCTCCCTCCCTCTGGTCGGGCACTGCAAGCCACACAGCCACTTGTGTCCCCTGTGTCCCTGGAGGCCGCAGCGCGTTTTGGGTTTTGGCGCGGACGGGCCCCTCTCGGCTTCCGTAGTCCATTTGCCCCCGGAGCCTGCCAGACCCCTGGCCCCAGGGGCGGGCCCTGCTGAGTCCCCGAGCGCCTCCTGGGTTCCTGCCACCACCCTTGGGCCGGGATGAGGTGCCACCTTGTGCGTAGAAGCCCTGCACACAGGCAAGAAGCCCCCCAGGCCCGCGGGCGCGCCCGACCCTGGAGCCCCCTGGCTGGCTGCAGCCACAGGGAACGGGGGTTCTGAGTTGGCAGCCCCCATTCCCGAAGCATCCACGGGCAGTTCGCCGAAGGGCTGACACCGGCTGCGCCTCAGCAGCCAGACAACCTCCCCCCCTCTGCTCGGGCACTGCAAGCCACACAGCCACTTGTGTCCCCTGTGTCCCTGGAGGCCGCAGCGCGTTTTGGGTTTTGGCGCGGACGGGACCCTCTCGGCTTCCGTAGTCCATTTGCCCCCAGAGCCTGCCAGACCCCTGGCCCCAGGGGCGGGCCCTGCTGAGTCCCCGAGCGCCTCCTGGGTTCCTGCCACCACCCTTGGGCCGGGATGAGGTGCCACCTTGTGCGTAGAAGCCCTGCACAAAGGCAAGAAGCCCCCAGGCCCTCAGGCGCGCCCGACCCTGGAGCCCCCTGGCTGGCTGCAGCCACAGGGAACGGGGGTTCTGAGTTGGCAGCCCCCATTCCCGAAGCATCCACGGGCAGTTCCCCGAAGGGCTGACACCGGCTGCGCCTCAGCAGCCAGACAACCTCCCTCCCTCTGGTCGGGCACTGCAAGCCACACAGCCACTTGTGTCCCTGTGTCCCTGGAGGCCGCAGCGCGTTTAGGGTTTTGGCGCGGACGGGCCCCTCTCGGCTTCCGTAGTCCATTTGCCCCCAGAGCCTGCCAGACCCCTGGCCCCAGGGGCGGGCCCTGCTGAGTCCCCGAGCGCCTCCTGGGTTCCTGCCACCACCCTTGGGCCGGGATGAGGTGCCACCTTGTGCGCAGAAGCCCTGCACACAGGCAAGAAGCCCCCCAGGCCCGCGGGCGCGCCCGACCCTGGAGCCCCCTGGCTGGCTGCAGCCACAGGGAACGGGGGTTCTGAGTTGGCAGCCCCCATTCCCGAAGCATCCACGGGCAGTTCCCCGAAGGGCTGACACCGGCTGCGCCTCAGCAGCCAGACAACCTCCCTCCCTCTGGTCGGGCACTGCAAGCCACACAGCCACTTGTGTCCCCTGTGTCCCTGGAGGCCGCAGCGCGTTTTGGGTTTTGGCGCGGACGGGCCCCTCTCGGCTTCCATAGTCCATTTGCCCCCGGAGCCTGCCAGACCCCTGGCCCCAGGGGCGGGCCCTGCTGAGTCCCCGAGCGCCTCCTGGGTTCCTGCCACCACCCTTGGGCCGGGATGAGGTGCCACCTTGTGCGTAGAAGCCCTACACACAGGCAAGAAGCCCCCCAGGCCCGCGGGCGCGCCCGACCCTGGAGCCCCCTGGCTGGCTGCAGCCACAGGGAACGGGGGTTCAGAGTTGGCAGCCCCCATTCCCGAAGCATCCAGGGGCAGTTCCCCGAAGGGCTGACACCGGCTGCGCCTCAGCAGCCAGACAACCTCCCTCCCTCTGGTCGGGCACTGCAAGCCACACAGCCACTTGTGTCCCCTGTGTCCCTGGAGGCCGCAGCGCGTTTTGGGTTTTGGCGCGGCTGGGCCCCTCTCGGTTTCCGTAGTCCATTTGCCCCGGAGCCTGCCAGACCCCTGGCCCCAGGGGCGGGCCCTGCTGAGTCCCCGAGCGCCTCCTGGGTTCCTGCCACCACCCTTGGGCCGGGATGAGGTGCCACCTTGTGCGTAGAAGCCCTGCACACAGGCAAGAAGCCCCCCAGGCCCGTGGGCGCGCCCGACCCTGGAGCCCCCTGGCTGGCTGCAGCCACAGGGAACGGGGGTTCTGAGTTGGCAGCCCCCATTCCCGAAGCATCCACGGGCAGTTCCCCGAAGGGCTGACACCGGCTGCGCCTCAGCAGCCAGACAACCTCCCTCCCTCTGGTCGGGCACTGCAAGCCACACAGCCACTTGTGTCCCCTGTGTCCCTGGAGGCCGCAGCGCGTTTTGGGTTTTGGCGCGGACGGGCCCCTCTCGGCTTCCGTAGTCCATTTGCCCCGGAGCCTGCCAGACCCCTGGCCCCAGGGGCGGGCCCTGCTGAGTCCCCGAGCGCCTCCTGGGTTCCTGCCACCACCCTTGGGCCGGGATGAGGTGCCACCTTGTGCGTAGAAGCCCTGCACACAGGCAAGAAGCCCCCCAGGCCCGCCCGACCCTGGAGCCCCCTGGCTGGCTGCAGCCACAGGGAACGGGGGTTCTGAGTTGGCAGCCCCCATTCCTGAAGCATCCACGGGCAGTTCCCCGAAGGGCTGACACCGGCTGCGCCTCAGCAGCCAGACAACCTCCCTCCCTCTGGTCGGGCACTGCAAGCCACACAGCCACTTGTGTCCCCTGTGTCCCTGGAGGCCGCAGCGCGTTTTGGGTTTTGGCGCGGACGGGCCCCTCTCGGCTTCCGTAGTCCATTTGCCCCGGAGTCTGCCAGACCCCTGGCCCCAGGGGCGGGCCCTGCTGAGTCCCCGAGCGCCTCCTGAGTTCCTGCCACCACCCTGGGCCGGGATGAGGTGCCACCTTGTGCGTAGAAGCCCTGCACACAGGCAAGAATCCCCCCAGGCCCGCCCGACCCTGGAGCCCCCTGGCTGGCTGCAGCCACAGGGAACGGGGGTTCTGAGTTGGCAGCCCCCATTCCCGAAGCATCCACGGGCAGTTCCCCGAAGGGCTGACACCGGCTGCGCCTCAGCAGCCAGACAACCTCCCTCCCTCTGGTCGGGCACTGCAAGCCACACAGCCACTTGTGTCCCCTGTGTCCCTGGAGGCCGCAGCGCGTTTTGGGTTTTGGTGCGGACGGGCCCCTCTCGGCTTCCGTAGTCCATTTGCCCCGGAGTCTTCCAGACCCCTGGCCCCAGGGGCGGGCCCTGCTGAGTCCCCGAGCGCCTCCTGAGTTCCTGCCACCACCCTGGGCCGGGATGAGGTGCCACCTTGTGCGTAGAAGCCCTGCACACAGGCAAGAAGCCCCCCAGGCCCGCGGGCGCGCCCGACCCTGGAGCCCCCTGGCTGGCTGCAGCCACAGGGAACGGGGGTTCTGAGTTGGCAGCCCCCATTCCCGAAGCATCCACGGGCAGTTCCCCGAAGGGCTGACACCGGCTGCGCCTCAGCAGCCAGACAACCTCCCTCCCTCTGGTCGGGCACTGCAAGCCACACAGCCACTTGTGTCCCCTGTGTCCCTGGAGGCCGCAGCGCGTTTTGGGTTTTGGCGCGGACGGGCCCCTCTCGGCTTCCGTAGTCCATTTGCCCCGGAGTCTGCCAGACCCCTGGCCCCAGGGGCGGGCCCTGCTGAGTCCCCGAGCGCCTCCTGAGTTCCTGCCACCACCCTGGGCCGGGATGAGGTGCCACCTTGTGCGTAGAAGCCCTGCACACAGGCAAGAATCCCCCCAGGCCCGCACGACCCTGGAGCCCCCTGGCTGGCTGCAGCCACAGGGAACGGGGGTTCTGAGTTGGCAGCCCCCATTCCCGAAGCATCCACGAGCAGTTCCCCGAAGGGCTGACACCGGCTGCGCCTCAGCAGCCAGACAACCTCCCTCCCTCTGGTCAGGCACTGAAAGCCACACAGCCACTTGTGTCCCCTGTGTCCCTGGAGGCCGCAGCGCGTTTTGGGTTTTGGCGCGGACGGGCCCCTCTCGGCTTCCGTAGTCCATTTGCCCCCGGAGCCTGCCAGACCCCTGGCCCCAGGGGCGGGCCCTGCTGAGTCCCCGAGCGCCTCCTGGGTTCCTGCCACCACCCTTGGGCCGGGATGAGGTGCCACCTTGTGCGTAGAAGCCCTGCACACAGGCAAGAAGCCCCCCAGGCCCGCGGGCGCGCCCGACCCTGGAGCCCCCTGGCTGGCTGCAGCCACAGGGAACGGGGGTTCTGAGTTGGCAGCCCCCATTCCCGAAGCATCCACGGGCAGTTCCCCGAAGGGCTGACACCGGCTGCGCCTCAGCAGCCAGACAACCTCCCTCCCTCTGGTCGGGCACTGCAAGCCACATAGCCACTTGTGTCCCCTGTGTCCCTGGAGGCCGCAGCGCGTTTTGGGTTTTGGCGCGGACGGGCCCCTCTCGGCTTCAGTAGTCCATTTGCCCCCAGAGCCTGCCAGACCCCTGGCCCCAGGGGCGGGCCCTGCTGAGTCCCCGAGCGCCTCCTGGGTTCCTGCCACCACCCTTGGGCCGGGATGAGGTGCCACCTTGTGCGTAGAAGCCCTGCACACAGGCAAGAAGCCCCCCAGGCCCGCGGGCGCGCCCGACCCTGGAGCCCTGGCTGGCTGCAGCCACAGGGAACGGGGGTTCTGAGTTGGCAGCCCCCATTCCCGAAGCATCCACGGGCAGTTCCCCGAAGGGCTGACACCGGCTGCGCCTCAGCAGCCAGACAACCTCCCTCCCTCTGGTCGGGCACTGCAAGCCACACAGCCACTTGTGTCCCCTGTGTCCCTGGAGGCCGCAGCGCGTTTTGGGTTTTGGCGCGGACGGGCCCCTCTCGGCTTCCGTAGTCCATTTGCCCCCGGAGCCTGCCAGACCCCTGGCCCCAGGGGCGGGCCCTGCTGAGTCCCCGAGCGCCTCTTGAGTTCCTGCCACCACCCTTGGGCCGGGATGAGGTGCCACCTTGTGCGTAGAAGCCCTGCACACAGGCAAGAAGCCCCCCTGGCCCGCCCGACCCTGGAGCCCCCTGGCTGGCTGCAGCCACAGGGAACGGGGGTTCAGAGTTGGCAGCCCCCATTCCCGAAGCATCCACGGGCAGTTCCCCGAAGGGCTGACACCGGCTGCGCCTCAGCAGCCAGACAACCTCCCTCCCTCTGGTCGGGTACTGCAAGCCACATAGCCACTTGTGTCCCCTGTGTCCCTGGAGGCCGCAGCGCGTTTTGGGTTTTGGCGCGGACGGGCCCCTCTCGGCTTCCGTAGTCCATTTGCCCCCAGAGCCTGCCAGACCCCTGGCCCCAGGGGCGGGCCCTGCTGAGTCCCCGAGCGCCTCCTGGGTTCCTGCCACCACCCTTGGGCCGGGATGAGGTGCCACCTTGTGCGTAGAAGCCCTGCACACAGGCAAGAAGCCCCCCAGGCCCGCGGGCGCGCCCGACCCTGGAGCCCTGGCTGGCTGAAGCCACAGGGAACGGGGGTTCTGAGTTGGCAGCCCCCATTCCCGAAGCATCCACGGGCAGTTCCCCGAAGGGCTGACACCGGCTGCGCCTCAGCAGCCAGACAACCTCCCTCCCTCTGCTCGGGCACTGCAAGCCACACAGCCACTTGTGTCCCCTGTGTCCCTGGAGGCCGCAGCGCGTTTTGGGTTTTGGCGCGGACGGGCCCCTCTCGGCTTCCGTAGTCCATTTGCCCCCGGAGCCTGCCAGACCCCTGGCCCCAGGGGCGGGCCCTGCTGAGTCCCCGAGCGCCTCCTGAGTTCCTGCCACCACCCTTGGGCCGGGATGAGGTGCCACCTTGTGCGTAGAAGCCCTGCACACAGGCAAGAAGCCCCCCAGGCCCGCCCGACCCTGGAGCCCCCTGGCTGGCTGCAGCCACAGGGAACGGGGGTTCTGAGTTGGCAGCGCCCATTCAAGAAGCATCCACGGGCAGTTCCCCGAAGGGCTGACACCGGCTGCGCCTCAGCAGCCAGACAACCTCCCTCCCTCTGGTCGGGCACTGCAAGCCACACAGCCACTTGTGTCCCCTGTGTCCCTGGAGGCCGCAGCGCGTTTTGGGTTTTGGTGCGGACGGGCCCCTCTCGGCTTCCGTAGTCCATTTGCCCCGGAGTCTGCCAGACCCCTGGCCCCAGGGGCGGGCCCTGCTGAGTCCCCGAGCGCCTCCTGAGTTCCTGCCACCACCCTGGGCCGGGATGAGGTGCCACCTTGTGCGTAGAAGCCCTGCACACAGGCAAGAAGCCCCCCAGGCCCGCGGGCGCGCCCGACCCTGGAGCCCCCTGGCTGGCTGCAGCCACAGGGAACGGGGGTTCTGAGTTGGCAGCCCCCATTCCCGAAGCATCCACGGGCAGTTCCCCGAAGGGCTGACACCGGCTGCGCCTCAGCAGCCAGACAACCTCCCTCCCTCTGCTCGGGCACTGCAAGCCACACAGCCACTTGTGTCCCCTGTGTCCCTGGAGGCCGCAGCGCGTTTTGGGTTTTGGCGCGGACGGGCCCCTCTCAGCTTCCGTAGTCCATTTGCCCCCGGAGCCTGCCAGACCCCTGGCCCCAGGGGCGGGCCCTGCTGAGTCCCCGAGCGCCTCCTGGGTTCCTGCCACCACCCTTGGGCCGGGATGAGGTGCCACCTTGTGCGTAGAAGCCCTGCACACAGGCAAGAAGCCCCCCAGGCCCGCGGGCGCGCCCGACCCTGGAGCCCCCTGGCTGGCTGCAGCCACAGGGAACGGGGGTTCTGAGTTGGCAGCCCCCATTCCCGAAGCATCCACGGGCAGTTCCCCGAAGGGCTGACACCGGCTGCGCCTCAGCAGCCAGACAACCTCCCTCCCTCTGGTCGGGCACTGCAAGCCACATAGCCACTTGTGTCCCCTGTGTCCCTGGAGGCCGCATCGCGTTTTGGGTTTTGGCGCGGACGGGCCCCTCTCGGCTTCCGTAGTCCATTTGCCCCCAGAGGCTGCCAGACCCCTGGCCCCAGGGGCGGGCCCTGCTGAGTCCCCGAGCGCCTCCTGGGTTCCTGCCACTACCCTTGGGCCGGGATGAGGTGCCACCTTGTGCGTAGAAGCCCTGCACACAGGCAAGAAGCCCCCCAGGCCCGCGGGCGCGCCCGACCCTGGAGCCCTGGCTGGCTGCAGCCACAGGGAACGGGGGTTCTGAGTTGGCAGCCCCCATTCCCGAAGCATCCACGGGCAGTTCCCCGAAGGGCTGACACCGGCTGCGCCTCAGCAGCCAGACAACCTCCCTCCCTCTGGTCGGGCACTGCAAGCCACACAGCCACTTGTGTCCCCTGTGTCCCTGGAGGCCGCAGCGCGTTTTGGGTTTTGGCGCGGACGGGCCCCTCTCGGCTTCCGTAGTCCATTTGCCCCCGGAGCCTGCCAGACCCCTGGCCCCAGGGGCGGGCCCTGCTGAGTCCCCGAGCGCCTCTTGAGTTCCTGCCACCACCCTTGGGCCGGGATGAGGTGCCACCTTGTGCGTAGAAGCCCTGCACACAGGCAAGAAGCCCCCCAGGCCCGCGGGCGCGCCCGACCCTGGAGCCCCCTGGCTGGCTGCAGCCACAGGGAACGGGGGTTCAGAGTTGGCAGCCCCCATTCCCGAAGCATCCACGGGCAGTTCCCCGAAGGGCTGACACCGGCTGTGCCTCAGCAGCCAGACAACCTCCCTCCCTCTGGTCGGGCACTGCAAGCCACATAGCCACTTGTGTCCCCTGTGTCCCTGGAGGCCGCAGCGCGTTTTGGGTTTTGGCGCGGACGTGCCCCTCTCGGCTTCCGTAGTCCATTTGCCCCCAGAGCCTGCCAGACCCCTGGCCCCAGGGGCGGGCCCTGCTGAGTCCCCGAGCGCCTCCTGGGTTCCTGCCACCACCCTTGGGCCGGGATGAGGTGCCACCTTGTGCGTAGAAGCCCTGCACACAGGCAAGAAGCCCCCCAGGCCCGCGGGCGCGCCCGACCCTGGAGCCCTGGCTGGCTGCAGCCACAGGGAACGGGGGTTCTGAGTTGGCAGCCCCCATTCCCGAAGCATCCACGGGCAGTTCCCCGAAGGGCTGACACCGGCTGCGCCTCAGCAGCCAGACAACCTCCCTCCCTCTGGTCGGGCACTGCAAGCCACACAGCCACTTGTGTCCCCTGTGTCCCTGGAGGCCGCAGCGCGTTTTGGGTTTTGGCGCGGATGGGCCCCTCTCGGCTTCCGTAGTCCATTTGCCCCCGGAGCCTGCCAGACCCCTGGCCCCAGGGGCGGGCCCTGCTGAGTCCCCGAGCGCCTCCTGAGTTCCTGCCACCACCCTTGGGCCGGGATGAGGTGCCACCTTGTGCGTAGAAGCCCTGCACACAGGCAAGAAGCCCCCCAGGCCCGCCCGACCCTGGAGCCCCCTGGCTGGCTGCAGCCACAGGGAACGGGGGTTCTGAGTTGGCAGCCCCCATTCCCGAAGCATCCACGGGCAGTTCCCCGAAGGGCTGACACCGGCTGCGCCTCAGCAGCCAGACAACCTCCCTCCCTCTGGTCGGGCACTGCAAGCCACACAGCCACTTGTGTCCCCTGTGTCCCTGGAGGCCGCAGCGCGTTTTGGGTTTTGGTGCGGACGGGCCCCTCTCGGCTTCCGTAGTCCATTTGCCCCGGAGTCTGCCAGACCCCTGGCCCCAGGGGCGGGCCCTGCTGAGTCCCCGAGCGCCTCTTGAGTTCCTGCCACCACCCTTGGGCCGGGATGAGGTGCCACCTTGTGCGTAGAAGCCCTGCACACAGGCAAGAAGCCCCCCTGGCCCGCCCGACCCTGGAGCCCCCTGGCTGGCTGCAGCCACAGGGAACGGGGGTTCAGAGTTGGCAGCCCCCATTCCCGAAGCATCCACGGGCAGTTCCCCGAAGGGCTGACACCGGCTGCGCCTCAGCAGCCAGACAACCTCCCTCCCTCTGGTCGGGCACTGCAAGCCACATAGCCACTTGTGTCCCCTGTGTCCCTGGAGGCCGCAGCGCGTTTTGGGTTTTGGCGCGGACGGGCCCCTCTCGGCTTCCGTAGTCCATTTGCCCCCAGAGCCTGCCAGACCCCTGGCCCCAGGGGCGGGCCCTGCTGAGTCCCCGAGCGCCTCCTGGGTTCCTGCCACCACCCTTGGGCCGGGATGAGGTGCCACCTTGTGCGTAGAAGCCCTGCACACAGGCAAGAAGCCCCCCAGGCCCGCGGGCGCGCCCGACCCTGGAGCCCTGGCTGGCTGCAGCCACAGGGAACGGGGGTTCTGAGTTGGCAGCCCCCATTCCCGAAGCATCCACGGGCAGTTCCCCGAAGGGCTGACACCGGCTGCGCCTCAGCAGCCAGACAACCTCCCTCCCTCTGCTCGGGCACTGCAAGCCACACAGCCACTTGTGTCCCCTGTGTCCCTGGAGGCCGCAGCGCGTTTTGGGTTTTGGCGCGGACGGGCCCCTCTCGGCTTCCGTAGTCCATTTGCCCCCGGAGCCTGCCAGACCCCTGGCCCCAGGGGCGGGCCCTGCTGAGTCCCCGAGCGCCTCCTGAGTTCCTGCCACCACCCTTGGGCCGGGATGAGGTGCCACCTTGTGCGTAGAAGCCCTGCACACAGGCAAGAAGCCCCCCAGGCCCGCCCGACCCTGGAGCCCCCTGGCTGGCTGCAGCCACAGGGAACGGGGGTTCTGAGTTGGCAGCGCCCATTCAAGAAGCATCCACGGGCAGTTCCCCAAAGGGCTGACACCGGCTGCGCCTCAGCAGCCAGACAACCTCCCTCCCTCTGGTCGGGCACTGCAAGCCACACAGCCACTTGTGTCCCCTGTGTCCCTGGAGGCCGCAGCGCGTTTTGGGTTTTGGTGCGGACGGGCCCCTCTCGGCTTCCGTAGTCCATTTGCCCCGGAGTCTGCCAGACCCCTGGCCCCAGGGGCGGGCCCTGCTGAGTCCCCGAGCGCCTCCTGAGTTCCTGCCACCACCCTGGGCCGGGATGAGGTGCCACCTTGTGCGTAGAAGCCCTGCACACAGGCAAGAAGCCCCCCAGGCCCGCGGGCGCGCCCGACCCTGGAGCCCCCTGGCTGGCTGCAGCCACAGGGAACGGGGGTTCTGAGTTGGCAGCCCCCATTCCCGAAGCATCCACGGGCAGTTCCCCGAAGGGCTGACACCGGCTGCGCCTCAGCAGCCAGACAACCTCCCTCCCTCTGCTCGGGCACTGCAAGCCACACAGCCACTTGTGTCCCCTGTGTCCCTGGAGGCCGCAGCGCGTTTTGGGTTTTGGCGCGGACGGGCCCCTCTCAGCTTCCGTAGTCCATTTGCCCCCGGAGCCTGCCAGACCCCTGGCCCCAGGGGCGGGCCCTGCTGAGTCCCCGAGCGCCTCCTGGGTTCCTGCCACCACCCTTGGGCCGGGATGAGGTGCCACCTTGTGCGTAGAAGCCCTGCACACAGGCAAGAAGCCCCCCAGGCCCGCGGGCGCGCCCGACCCTGGAGCCCCCTGGCTGGCTGCAGCCACAGGGAACGGGGGTTCTGAGTTGGCAGCCCCCATTCCCGAAGCATCCACGGGCAGTTCCCCGAAGGGCTGACACCGGCTGCGCCTCAGCAGCCAGACAACCTCCCTCCCTCTGGTCGGGCACTGCAAGCCACATAGCCACTTGTGTCCCCTGTGTCCCTGGAGGCCGCAGCGCGTTTTGGGTTTTGGCGCGGACGGGCCCCTCTCGGCTTCAGTAGTCCATTTGCCCCCAGAGGCTGCCAGACCCCTGGCCCCAGGGGCGGGCCCTGCTGAGTCCCCGAGCGCCTCCTGGGTTCCTGCCACTACCCTTGGGCCGGGATGAGGTGCCACCTTGTGCGTAGAAGCCCTGCACACAGGCAAGAAGCCCCCCAGGCCCGCGGGCGCGCCCGACCCTGGAGCCCTGGCTGGCTGCAGCCACAGGGAACGGGGGTTCTGAGTTGGCAGCCCCCATTCCCGAAGCATCCACGGGCAGTTCCCCGAAGGGCTGACACCGGCTGCGCCTCAGCAGCCAGACAACCTCCCTCCCTCTGGTCGGGCACTGCAAGCCACACAGCCACTTGTGTCCCCTGTGTCCCTGGAGGCCGCAGCGCGTTTTGGGTTTTGGCGCGGACGGGCCCCTCTCGGCTTCCGTAGTCCATTTGCCCCCGGAGCCTGCCAGACCCCTGGCCCCAGGGGCGGGCCCTGCTGTGTCCCCGAGCGCCTCTTGAGTTCCTGCCACCACCCTTGGGCCGGGATGAGGTGCCACCTTGTGCGTAGAAGCCCTGCACACAGGCAAGAAGCCCCCCAGGCCCGCGGGCGCGCCCGACCCTGGAGCCCCCTGGCTGGCTGCAGCCACAGGGAACGGGGGTTCAGAGTTGGCAGCCCCCATTCCCGAAGCATCCACGGGCAGTTCCCCGAAGGGCTGACACCGGCTGCGCCTCAGTAGCCAGACAACCTCCCTCCCTCTGCTCGGGCACTGCAAGCCACACAGCCACTTGTGTCCCCTGTGTCCCTGGAGGCCGCAGCGCGTTTTGGGTTTTGGCGCGGACGGGCCCCTCTCGGCTTCCGTAGTCCATTTGCCCCCGGAGCCTGCCAGACCCCTGGCCCCAGGGGCGGGCCCTGCTGAGTCCCCGAGCGCCTCCTGAGTTCCTGCCACCACCCTTGGGCCGGGATGAGGTGCCACCTTGTGCGTAGAAGCCCTGCACACAGGCAAGAAGCCCCCCAGGCCCGCCCGACCCTGGAGCCCCCTGGCTGGCTGCAGCCACAGGGAACGGGGGTTCTGAGTTGGCAGCCCCCATTCAAGAAGCATCCACGGGCAGTTCCCCGAAGGGCTGACACCGGCTGCGCCTCAGCAGCCAGACAACCTCCCTCCCTCTGGTCGGGCACTGCAAGCCACACAGCCACTTGTGTCCCCTGTGTCCCTGGAGGCCGCAGCGCGTTTTGGGTTTTGGTGCGGACGGGCCCCTCTCGGCTTCCGTAGTCAATTTGCCCCGGAGTCTGCCAGACCCCTGGCCCCAGGGGCGGGCCCTGCTGAGTCCCCGAGCGCCTCCTGAGTTCCTGCCACCACCCTGGGCCAGGATGAGGTGCCACCTTGTGCGTAGAAGCCCTGCACACAGGCAAGAAGCCCCCCAGGCCCGCGGGCGCGCCCGACCCTGGAGCCCCCTGGCTGGCTGCAGCCACAGGGAACGGGGGTTCTGAGTTGGCAGCCCCCATTCCCGAAGCATCCACGGGCAGTTCCCCGAAGGGCTGACACCGGCTGCGCCTCAGCAGCCAGACAACCTCCCTCCCTCTGCTCGGGCACTGCAAGCCACACAGCCACTTGTGTCCCCTGTGTCCCTGGAGGCCGCAGCGCGTTTTGGGTTTTGGCGCGGACGGGCCCCTCTCGGCTTCCGTAGTCCATTTGCCCCCAGAGCCTGCCAGACCCCTGGCCCCAGGGGCGGGCCCTGCTGAGTCCCCGAGCGCCTCCTGGGTTCCTGCCACCACCCTTGGGCCGGGATGAGGTGCCACCTTGTGCGTAGAAGTCCTGCACACAGGCAAGAAGCCCACAGGCCCTCGGGCGCGCCCGACCCTGGAGCCCCCTGGCTGGCTGCAGCCACAGGGAACGGGGGTTCTGAGTTGGCAGCCCCCATTCCCGAAGCATCCACGGGCAGTTTCCCGAAGGGCTGACACCGGCTGCGCCTCAGCAGCCAGACAACCTCCCTCCCTCTGGTCGGGCACTGCAAGCCACACAGCCACTTGTGTCCCCTGTGTCCCTGGAGGCCGCAGCGCGTTTTGGGTTTTGGCGCGGACGGGCCCCTCTCGGCTTCCGTAGTCCATTTGCCCCCAGAGCCTGCCAGACCCCTGGCCCCAGGGGCGGGCCCTGCTGAGTCCCCGAGCGCCTCCTGGGTTCCTGCCACCACCCTTGGGCCGGGATGAGGTGCCACCTTGTGCGCAGAAGCCCTGCACACAGGCAAGAAGCCCCCCAGGCCCGCGGGCGCGCCCGACCCTGGAGCCCCCTGGCTGGCTGCAGCCACAGGGAACGGGGGTTCTGAGTTGGCAGCCCCCATTCCCGAAGCATCCACGGGCAGTTCCCCGAAGGGCTGACACCGGCTGCGCCTCAGCAGCCAGACAACCTCCCTCCCTCTGGTCGGGCACTGCAAGCCACACAGCCACTTGTGTCCCCTGTGTCCCTGGAGGCCGCAGCGCGTTTTGGGTTTTGGCGCGGACGGGCCCCTCTCGGCTTCCGTAGTCCATTTGCCCCCGGAGCCTGCCAGACCCCTGGCCCCAGGGGCGGGCCCTGCTGAGTCCCCGAGCGCCTCCTGGGTTCCTGCCACCACCCTTGGGCCGGGATGAGGTGCCACCTTGTGCGTAGAAGCCCTGCACACAGGCAAGAAGCCCCCCAGGCCCGCGGGCGCGCCCGACCCTGGAGCCCCCTGGCTGGCTGCAGCCACAGGGAACGGGGGTTCTGAGTTGGCAGCCCCCATTCCCGAAGCATCCACGGGCAGTTCCCCGAAGGGCTGACACCGGCTGCGCCTCAGCAGCCAGACAACCTCCCTCCCTCTGATCGGGCACTGCAAGCCACACAGCCACTTGTGTCCCCTGTGTCCCTGGAGGCCGCAGCGCGTTTTGGGTTTTGGCGTGGACGGGCCCCTCTCGGCTTCCGTAGTCCATTTGCCCCGGAGCCTGCCAGACCCCTGGCCCCAGGGGCGGGCCCTGCTGAGTCCCCGAGCGCCTCCTGGGTTCCTGCCACCACCCTTGGGCCGGGATGAGGTGCCACCTTGTGCGTAGAAGCCCTGCACACAGGCAAGAAGCCCCCCAGGCCCGCGGGCGCGCCCGACCCTGGAGCCCCCTGGCTGGCTGCAGCCACAGGGAACGGGGGTTCTGAGTTGGCAGCCCCCATTCCCGAAGCATCCACGGGCAGTTCGCCGAAGGGCTGACACCGGCTGCGCCTCAGCAGCCAGACAACCTCCCTCCCTCTGCTCGGGCACTGCAAGCCACACAGCCACTTGTGTCCCCTGTGTCCCTGGAGGCCGCAGCGCGTTTTGGGTTTTGGCGCGGACGGGCCCCTCTCGGCTTCCGTAGTCCATTTGCCCCCGGAGCCTGCCAGACCCGTGGCCCCAGGGGCGGGCCCTGCTGAGTCCCCGAGCGCCTCTTGAGTTCCTGCCACCACCCTTGGGCCGGGATGAGGTGCCACCTTGTGCGTAGAAGCCCTGCACACAGGCAAGAAGCCCCCCAGGCCCGCGGGCGCGCCCGACCCTGGAGCCCCCTGGCTGGCTGCAGCCACAGGGAACGGGGGTTCAGAGTTGGCAGCCCCCATTCCCGAAGCATCCACGGGCAGTTCCCCGAAGGGCTGACACCGGCTGTGCCTCAGCAGCCAGACAACCTCCCTCCCTCTGGTCGGGCACTGCAAGCCACATAGCCACTTGTGTCCCCTGTGTCCCTGGAGGCCGCAGCGCGTTTTGGGTTTTGGCGCGGACGTGCCCCTCTCGGCTTCCGTAGTCCATTTGCCCCCAGAGCCTGCCAGACCCCTGGCCCCAGGGGCGGGCCCTGCTGAGTCCCCGAGCGCCTCCTGGGTTCCTGCCACCACCCTTGGGCCGGGATGAGGTGCCACCTTGTGCGTAGAAGCCCTGCACACAGGCAAGAAGCCCCCCAGGCCCGCGGGCGCGCCCGACCCTGGAGCCCTGGCTGGCTGCAGCCACAGGGAACGGGGGTTCTGAGTTGGCAGCCCCCATTCCCGAAGCATCCACGGGCAGTTCCCCGAAGGGCTGACACCGGCTGCGCCTCAGCAGCCAGACAAACTCCCTCCCTCTGGTCGGGCACTGCAAGCCACACAGCCACTTGTGTCCCCTGTGTCCCTGGAGGCCGCAGCGCGTTTTGGGTTTTGGCGCGGATGGGCCCCTCTCGGCTTCCGTAGTCCATTTGCCCCCGGAGCCTGCCAGACCCCTGGCCCCAGGGGCGGGCCCTGCTGAGTCCCCGAGCGCCTCCTGAGTTCCTGCCACCACCCTTGGGCCGGGATGAGGTGCCACCTTGTGCGTAGAAGCCCTGCACACAGGCAAGAAGCCCCCCAGGCCCGCCCGACCCTGGAGCCCCCTGGCTGGCTGCAGCCACAGGGAACGGGGGTTCTGAGTTGGCAGCCCCCATTCAAGAAGCATCCACGGGCAGTTCCCCGAAGGGCTGACACCGGCTGCGCCTCAGCAGCCAGACAACCTCCCTCCCTCTGGTCGGGCACTGCAAGCCACACAGCCACTTGTGTCCCCTGTGTCCCTGGAGGCCGCAGCGCGTTTTGGGTTTTGGTGCGGACGGGCCCCTCTCGGCTTCCGTAGTCCATTTGCCCCGGAGTCTGCCAGACCCCTGGACCCAGGGGCGGGCCCTGCTGAGTCCCCGAGCGCCTCCTGAGTTCCTGCCACCACCCTGGGCCGGGATGAGGTGCCACCTTGTGCGTAGAAGCCCTGCACACAGGCAAGAAGCCCCCCAGGCCCGCGGGCGCGCCCGACCCTGGAGCCCCCTGGCTGGCTGCAGCCACAGGGAACGGGGGTTCTGAGTTGGCAGCCCCCATTCCCGAAGCATCCACGGGCAGTTCGCCGAAGGGCTGACACCGGCTGCGCCTCAGCAGCCAGACAACCTCCCTCCCTCTGGTCGGGCACTGCAAGCCACACAGCCACTTGTGTCCCCTGTGTCCCTGGAGGCCGCAGCGCGTTTTGGGTTTTGGCGCGGACGGGCCCCTCTCGGCTTCCGTAGTCCATTTGCCCCCAGAGCCTGCCAGACCCCTGGCCCCAGGGGCGGGCCCTGCTGAGTCCCCGAGCGCCTCCTGGGTTCCTGCCACCACCCTTGGGCCGGGATGAGGTGCCACCTTGTGCGTAGAAGTCCTGCACACAGGCAAGAAGCCCACAGGCCCTCGGGTGCGCCCGACCCTGGAGCCCCCTGGCTGGCTGCAGCCACAGGGAACGGGGGTTCTGAGTTGGCAGCCCCCATTCCCGAAGCATCCACGGGCAGTTTCCCGAAGGGCTGACACCGGCTGCGCCTCAGCAGCCAGACAACCTCCCTCCCTCTGGTCGGGCACTGCAAGCCACACAGCCACTTGTGTCCCCTGTGTCCCTGGAGGCCGCAGCGCGTTTTGGGTTTTGGCGCGGACGGGCCCCTCTCGGCTTCCGTAGTCCATTTGCCCCCAGAGCCTGCCAGACCCCTGGCCCCAGGGGCGGGCCCTGCTGAGTCCCCGAGCGCCTCCTGGGTTCCTGCCACCACCCTTGGGCCGGGATGAGGTGCCACCTTGTGCGCAGAAGCCCTGCACACAGGCAAGAAGCCCCCCAGGCCCGCGGGCGCGCCCGACCCTGGAGCCCCCTGGCTGGCTGCAGCCACAGGGAACGGGGGTTCTGAGTTGGCAGCCCCCATTCCCGAAGCATCCACGGGCAGTTCCCCGAAGGGCTGACACCGGCTGCGCCTCAGCAGCCAGACAACCTCCCTCCCTCTGATCGGGCACTGCAAGCCACACAGCCACTTGTGTCCCCTGTGTCCCTGGAGGCCGCAGCGCGTTTTGGGTTTTGGCGTGGACGGGCCCCTCTCGGCTTCCGTAGTCCATTTGCCCCGGAGCCTGCCAGACCCCTGGCCCCAGGGGCGGGCCCTGCTGAGTCCCCGAGCGCCTCCTGGGTTCCTGCCACCACCCTTGGGCCGGGATGAGGTGCCACCTTGTGCGTAGAAGCCCTGCACACAGGCAAGAAGCCCCCCAGGCCCGCGGGCGCGCCCGACCCTGGAGCCCCCTGGCTGGCTGCAGCCACAGGGAACGGGGGTTCATAGTTGGCAGCCCCCATTCCCGAAGCATCCACGGGCAGTTCGCCGAAGGGCTGACACCGGCTGCGCCTCAGCAGCCAGACAACCTCCCTCCCTCTGCTCGGGCACTGCAAGCCACACAGCCACTTGTGTCCCCTGTGTCCCTGGAGGCCGCAGCGCGTTTTGGGTTTTGGCGCGGACGGGCCCCTCTCGGCTTCCGTAGTCCATTTGCCCCCGGAGCCTGCCAGACCCCTGGCCCCAGGGGCGGGCCCTGCTGAGTCCCCGAGCGCCTCCTGAGTTCCTGCCACCACCCTTGGGCCGGGATGAGGTGCCACCTTGTGCGTAGAAGCCCTGCACACAGGCAAGAAGCCCCCCAAGCCCGCCCGACCCTGGAGCCCCCTGGCTGGCTGCAGCCACAGGGAACGGGGGTTCTGAGTTGGCAGCCCCCATTCAAGAAGCATCCACGGGCAGTTCCCCGAAGGGCTGACACCGGCTGCGCCTCAGCAGCCAGACAACCTCCCTCCCTCTGGTCGGGCACTGCAAGCCACACAGCCACTTGTGTCCCCTGTGTCCCTGGAGGCCGCAGCGCGTTTTGGGTTTTGGTGCGGACGGGCCCCTCTCGGCTTCCGTAGTCCATTTGCCCCGGAGTCTGCCAGACCCCTGGCCCCAGGGGCGGGCCCTGCTGAGTCCCCGAGCGCCTCCTGAGTTCCTGCCACCACCCTGGGCCAGGATGAGGTGCCACCTTGTGCGTAGAAGCCCTGCACACAGGCAAGAAGCCCCCCAGGCCCGCGGGCGCGCCCGACCCTGGAGCCCCCTGGCTGGCTGCAGCCACAGGGAACGGGGGTTCTGAGTTGGCAGCCCCCATTCCCGAAGCATCCACGGGCAGTTCGCCGAAGGGCTGACACCGGCTGCGCCTCAGCAGCCAGACAACCTCCCTCCCTCTGCTCGGGCACTGCAAGCCACACAGCCACTTGTGTCCCCTGTGTCCCTGGAGGCCGCAGCGCGTTTTGGGTTTTGGCGCGGACGGGCCCCTCTCGGCTTCCGTAGTCCATTTGCCCCCAGAGCCTGCCAGACCCCTGGCCCCAGGGGCGGGCCCTGCTGAGTCCCCGAGCGCCTCCTGGGTTCCTGCCACCACCCTTGGGCCGGGATGAGGTGCCACCTTGTGCGTAGAAGTCCTGCACACAGGCAAGAAGCCCACAGGCCCTCGGGCGCGCCCGACCCTGGAGCCCCCTGGCTGGCTGCAGCCACAGGGAACGGGGGTTCTGAGTTGGCAGCCCCCATTCCCGAAGCATCCACGGGCAGTTTCCCGAAGGGCTGACACCGGCTGCGCCTCAGCAGCCAGACAACCTCCCTCCCTCTGGTCGGGCACTGCAAGCCACACAGCCACTTGTGTCCCCTGTGTCCCTGGAGGCCGCAGCGCGTTTTGGGTTTTGGCGCGGACGGGCCCCTCTCGGCTTCCGTAGTCCATTTGCCCCCAGAGCCTGCCAGACCCCTGGCCCCAGGGGCGGGCCCTGCTGAGTCCCCGAGCGCCTCCTGGGTTCCTGCCACCACCCTTGGGCCGGGATGAGGTGCCACCTTGTGCGCAGAAGCCCTGCACACAGGCAAGAAGCCCCCCAGGCCCGCGGGCGCGCCCGACCCTGGAGCCCCCTGGCTGGCTGCAGCCACAGGGAACGGGGGTTCTGAGTTGGCAGCCCCCATTCCCGAAGCATCCACGGGCAGTTCCCCGAAGGGCTGACACCGGCTGCGCCTCAGCAGCCAGACAACCTCCCTCCCTCTGGTCGGGCACTGCAAGCCACACAGCCACTTGTGTCCCCTGTGTCCCTGGAGGCCGCAGCGCGTTTTGGGTTTTGGCGCGGACGGGCCCCTCTCGGCTTCCGTAGTCCATTTGCCCCCGGAGCCTGCCAGACCCCTGGCCCCAGGGGCGGGCCCTGCTGAGTCCCCGAGCGCCTCCTGGGTTCCTGCCACCACCCTTGGGCCGGGATGAGGTGCCACCTTGTGCGTAGAAGCCCTGCACACAGGCAAGAAGCCCCCCAGGCCCGCGGGCGCGCCCGACCCTGGAGCCCCCTGGCTGGCTGCAGCCACAGGGAACGGGGGTTCTGAGTTGGCAGCCCCCATTCCCGAAGCATCCACGGGCAGTTCCCCGAAGGGCTGACACCGGCTGCGCCTCAGCAGCCAGACAACCTCCCTCCCTCTGATCGGGCACTGCAAGCCACACAGCCACTTGTGTCCCCTGTGTCCCTGGAGGCCGCAGCGCGTTTTGGGTTTTGGCGTGGACGGGCCCCTCTCGGCTTCCGTAGTCCATTTGCCCCGGAGCCTGCCAGACCCCTGGCCCCAGGGGCGGGCCCTGCTGAGTCCCCGAGCGCCTCCTGGGTTCCTGCCACAACCCTTGGGCCGGGATGAGGTGCCACCTTGTGCGTAGAAGCCCTGCACACAGGCAAGAAGCCCCCCAGGCCCGCGGGCGCGCCCGACCCTGGAGCCCCCTGGCTGGCTGCAGCCACAGGGAACGGGGGTTCTGAGTTGGCAGCCCCCATTCCCGAAGCATCCACGGGCAGTTCGCCGAAGGGCTGACACCGGCTGCGCCTCAGCAGCCAGACAACCTCCCTCCCTCTGCTCGGGCACTGCAAGCCACACAGCCACTTGTGTCCCCTGTGTCCCTGGAGGCCGCAGCGCGTTTTGGGTTTTGGCGCGGACGGGCCCCTCTCGGCTTCCGTAGTCCATTTGCCCCCAGAGCCTGCCAGACCCCTGGCCCCAGGGGCGGGCCCTGCTGAGTCCCCGAGCGCCTCCTGGGTTCCTGCCACCACCCTTGGGCCGGGATGAGGTGCCACCTTGTGCGTAGAAGCCCTGCACACAGGCAAGAAGACCCCAGGCCCGCGGGCGCGCCCGACCCTGGAGCCCCCTGGCTGGCTGCAGCCACAGGGAACGGGGGTTCTGAGTTGGCAGCCCCCATTCCCGAAGCATCCACGGGCAGTTCCCCGAAGGGCTGACACCGGCTGCGCCTCAGCAGCCAGACAACCTCCCTCCCTCTGGTCGGGCACTGCAAGCCACACAGCCACTTGTGTCCCTGTGTCCCTGGAGGCCGCAGCGCGTTTTGGGTTTTGGCGCGGACGGGCCCCTCTCGGCTTCCGTAGTCCATTTGCCCCCAGAGCCTGCCAGACCCCTCGCCCCAGGGGCGGGCCCTGCTGAGTCCCCGAGCGCCTCCTGGGTTCCTGCCACCACCCTTGGGCCGGGATGAGGTGCCACCTTGTGCGTAGAAGCCCTGCACACAGGCAAGAAGCCCCCCAGGCCCGCGGGCGCGCCCGACCCTGGAGCCCCCTGGCTGGCTGCAGCCACAGGGAACGGGGGTTCTGAGTTGGCAGCCCCCATTCAAGAAGCATCCACGGGCAGTTCCCCGAAGGGCTGACACCGGCTGCGCCTCAGCAGCCAGACAACCTCCCTCCCTCTGCTCGGGCACTGCAAGCCACACAGCCACTTGTGTCCCCTGTGTCCCTGGAGGCCGCAGCGCGTTTTGGGTTTTGGCGCGGACGGGCCCCTCTCAGCTTCCGTAGTCCATTTGCCCCGGAGCCTGCCAGACCCCTGGCCCCAGGGGCGGGCCCTGCTGAGTCCCCGAGCGCCTCCTGGGTTCCTGCCACCACCCTTGGGCCGGGATGAGGTGCCACCTTGTGCGTAGAAGCCCTGCACACAGGCAAGAAGCCCCCCAGGCCCGCCCGACCCTGGAGCCCCCTGGCTGGCTGCAGCCACAGGGAACGGGGGTTCTGAGTTGGCAGCCCCCATTCCCGAAGCATCCACGGGCAGTTCCCCGAAGGGCTGACACCGGCTGCGCCTCAGCAGCCAGACAACCTCCCTCCCTCTGGTCGGGCACTGCAAGCCACATAGCCACTTGTGTCCCCTGTGTCCCTGGAGGCCGCAGCGCGTTTTGGGTTTTGGCGCGGACGGGCCCCTCTCGGCTTCCGTAGTCCATTTGCCCCCAGAGCCTGCCAGACCCCTGGCCCCAGGGGCGGGCCCTGCTGAGTCCCCGAGCGCCTCCTGGGTTCCTGCCACCACCCTTGGGCCGGGATGAGGTGCCACCTTGTGCGCAGAAGCCCTGCACACAGGCAAGAAGCCCCCCAGGCCCGCGGGCGCGCCCGACCCTGGAGCCCCCTGGCTGGCTGCAGCCACAGGGAACGGGGGTTCTGAGTTGGCAGCCCCCATTCCCGAAGCATCCACGGGCAGTTCCCCGAAGGGCTGACACCGGCTGCGCCTCAGCAGCCAGACAACCTCCCTCCCTCTGGTCGGGCACTGCAAGCCACACAGCCACTTGTGTCCCCTGTGTCCCTGGAGGCCGCAGCGCGTTTTGGGTTTTGGCGCGGACGGGCCCCTCTCGGCTTCCGTAGTCCATTTGCCCCCGGAGCCTGCCAGACCCCTGGCCCCAGGGGCGGGCCCTGCTGAGTCCCCGAGCGCCTCCTGGGTTCCTGCCACCACCCTTGGGCCGGGATGAGGTGCCACCTTGTGCGTAGAAGCCCTGCACACAGGCAAGAAGCCCCCCAGGCCCGCGGGCGCGCCCGACCCTGGAGCCCCCTGGCTGGCTGCAGCCACAGGGAACGGGGGTTCTGAGTTGGCAGCCCCCATTCAAGAAGCATCCACGGGCAGTTCCCCGAAGGGCTCACACCGGCTGCGCCTCAGCAGCCAGACAACCTCCCTCCCTCTGGTCGGGCACTGCAAGCGACACAGCCACTTGTGTCCCCTGTGTCCCTGGAGGCCGCAGCGCGTTTTGGGTTTTGGTGCGGACGGGCCCCTCTCGGCTTCCGTAGTCCATTTGCCCCGGAGTCTGCCAGACCCCTGGCCCCAGGGGCGGGCCCTGCTGAGTCCCCGAGCGCCTCCTGAGTTCCTGCCACCACCCTGGGCCGGGATGAGGTGCCACCTTGTGCGTAGAAGCCCTGCACACAGGCAAGAAGCCCCCCAGGCCCGCGGGCGCGCCCGACCCTGGAGCCCCCTGGCTGGCTGCAGCCACAGGGAACGGGGGTTCTGAGTTGGCAGCCCCCATTCCCGAAGCATCCACGAGCAGTTCCCCGAAGGGCTGACACCGGCTGCGCCTCAGCAGCCAGACAACCTCCCTCCCTCTGGTCGGGCACTGCATGCCACACAGCCACTTGTGTCCCCTGTGTCCCTGGAGGCCGCAGCGTGTTTTGGGTTTTGGCGCGGACGGGCCCCTCTCGGCTTCCGTAGTCCATTTGCCCCCGGAGCCTGCCAGACCCCTGGCCCCAGGGGCGGGCCCTGCTGAGTCCCCGAGCGCCTCCTGGGTTCCTGCCACCACAATTGGGCCGGGATGAGGTGCCACCTTGTGCGTAGAAGCCCTGCACACAGGCAAGAAGCCCCCCAGGCCCGCGGGCATGCCCGACCCTGGAGCCCTGGCTGGCTGCAGCCACAGGGAACGGGGGTTCTGAGTTGGCAGCTCCCATTCCCGAAGCATCCACGTGCAGTTCCCCGAAGGGCTGACACCAGCTGCGCCTCAGCAGCCAGACAACCTCCCTCCCTCTCGTCGGGCACTGCAAGCCACACAGCCACTTGTGTCCCCTGTGTCCCTGGAGGCCGCAGCGCGTTTTGGGTTTTGGCGCGGACGAGCCCCTCTAGGCTTCCGTAGTCCATTTGCCCCCAGAGCCTGCCAGACCCCTGGCCCCAGGGGCGGGCCCTGCTGAGTCCCCGAGCGCCTCCTGGGTTCCTGCCACCACCCTTGGGCCGGGATGAGGTGCCACCTTGTGCGTAGAAGCCCTGCACACAGGCAAGAAGCCCCCCAGGCCCGCGGGCGCGCCCGACCCTGGAGCCCCCTGGCTGGCTGCAGCCACAGGGAACGGGGGTTCTGAGTTGGCAGCCCCCATTCCCGAAGCATCCACGGGCAGTTCGCCGAAGGGCTGACACCGGCTGCGCCTCAGCAGCCAGACAACCTCCCTCCCTCTGGTCGGGCACTGCAAGCCACACAGCCACTTGTGTCCCTGTGTTCCTGGAGGCCGCAGCGCGTTTTGGGTTTTGGCGCGGACGGGCCCCTCTCGGCTTCCGTAGTCCATTTGCCCCCAGAGCCTGCCAGACCCCTGGCCCCAGGGGCGGGCCCTGCTGAGTCCCCGAGCGCCTCCTGGGTTCCTGCCACCACCCTTGGGCCGGGATGAGGTGCCACCTTGTGCGCAGAAGCCCTGCACACAGGCAAGAAGCCCCCCAGGCCCGCGGGCGCGCCCGACCCTGGAGCCCCCTGGCTGGCTGCAGCCACAGGGAACGGGGGTTCTGAGTTGGCAGCCCCCATTCCCGAAGCATCCACGGGCAGTTCCCCGAAGGGCTGACACCGGCTGCGCCTCAGCAGCCAGACAACCTCCCTCCCTCTGGTCGGGCACTGCAAGCCACACAGCCACTTGTGTCCCCTGTGTCCCTGGAGGCCGCAGCGCGTTTTGGGTTTTGGCGCGGACGGGCCCCTCTCGGCTTCCGTAGTCCTTTGCCCCCGGAGCCTGCCAGACCCCTGGCCCCAGGGGCGGGCCCTGCTGAGTCCCCGAGCGCCTCCTGGGTTCCTGCCACCACCCTTGGGCCGGGATGAGGTGCCACCTTGTGCGTAGAAGCCCTGCACACAGGCAAGAAGCCCCCCAGGCCCGCGGGCGCGCCCGACCCTGGAGCCCCCTGGCTGGCTGCAGCCACAGGGAACGGGGGTTCTGAGTTGGCAGCCCCCATTCAAGAAGCATCCACGGGCAGTTCCCCGAAGGGCTGACACCGGCTGCGCCTCAGCAGCCAGACAACCTACCTCCCTCTGGTCGCGCACTGCAAGCCACACAGCCACTTGTGTCCCCTGTGTCCCTGGAGGCCGCAGCGCGTTTTGGGTTTTGGCGCGGACGGGCCCCTCTCGGCTTCCGTAGTCCATTTGCCCCCGGAGCCTGCCAGACCCCTGGCCCCAGGGGCGGGCCCTGCTGAGTCCCCGAGCGCCTCCTGGGTTCCTGCCACCACCCTTGGGCCGGGATGAGGTGCCACCTTGTGCGTAGAAGCCCTGCACACAGGCAAGAAGACCCCAGGCCCGCGGGCGCGCCCGACCCTGGAGCCCCATGGCTGGCTGCAGCCACAGGGAACGGGGGTTCTGAGTTGGCAGCCCCCATTCCCGAAGCATCCACGGGCAGTTCCCCGAAGGGCTGACACCGGCTGCGCCTCAGCAGCCAGACAACCTCCCTCCCTCTGCTCGGGCACTGCAAGCCACACAGCCACTTGTGTCCCCTGTGTCCCTGGAGGCCGCAGCGCGTTTTGGGTTTTGGCGCGGACGGGCCCCTCTCGGCTTCCGTAGTCCATTTGCCCCGGAGCCTGCCAGACCCCTGGCCCCAGGGGCGGGCCCTGCTGAGTCCCCGAGCGCCTCCTGGGTTCCTGCCACCACCCTTGGGCCGGGATGAGGTGCCACCTTGTGCGTAGAAGCCCTGCACACAGGCAAGAAGCCCCCCAGGCCCGCGGGCGCGCCCGACCCTGGAGCCCCCTGGCTGGCTACAGCCACAGGGAACGGGGGTTCTGAGTTGGCAGCCCCCATTCAAGAAGCATCCACGGGCAGTTCCCCGAAGGGCTGACACCGGCTGCGCCTCAGCAGCCAGACAACCTCCCTCCCTCTGGTCGGGCACTGCAAGCCACACAGCCACTTGTGTCCCCTGTGTCCCTGGAGGCCGCAGCGCGTTTTGGGTTTTGGCGCGGACGGGCCCCTCTTGGCTTCCGTAGTCCATTTGCCCCCGGAGCCTGCCAGACCCCTGGCCCCAGGGGCGGGCCCTGCTGAGTCCCCGAGCGCCTCCTGGGTTCCTGCCACCACCCTTGGGCCGGGATGAGGTGCCACCTTGTGCGTAGAAGCCCTGCACACAGGCAAGAAGCCCCCCAGGCCCGCCCGACCCTGGAGCCCCCTGGCTGGCTGCAGCCACAGGGAACGGGGGTTCTGAGTTGGCAGCCCCCATTCCCGAAGCATCCACAGGCAGTTCCCCGAAGGGCTGACACCGGCTGCGCCTCAGCAGCCAGACAACCTCCCTCCCTCTGGTCGCGCACTGCAAGCCACACAGCCACTTGTGTCCCCTGTGTCCCTGGAGGCCGCAGCGCGTTTTGGGTTTTGGCGCGGACGGGCCCCTCTCGGCTTCCGTAGTCCATTTGCCCCCGGAGCCTGCCAGACCCCTGGCCCCAGGGGCGGGCCCTGCTGAGTCCCCGAGCGCCTCCTGGGTTCCTGCCACCACCCTTGGGCCGGGATGAGGTGCCACCTTGTGCGTAGAAGCCCTGCACACAGGCAAGAAGCCCCCAGGCCCGCGGGCGCGCCCGACCCTGGAGCCCCCTGGCTGGCTGCAGCCACAGGGAACGGGGGTTCTGAGTTGGCAGCCCCCATTCCCGAAGCATCCACGGGCAGTTCCCCGAAGGGCTGACACCGGCTGCGCCTCAGCAGCCAGACAACCTCCCTCCCTCTGGTCGGGCACTGCAAGCCACACAGCCACTTGTGTCCCCTGTGTCCCTGGAGGCCGCAGCGCGTTTTGTGTTTTGGCGCGAACGGGCCCCTCTCGGCTTCCGTAGTCCATTTGCCCCCGGAGCCTGCCAGACCCCTGGCCCCAGGGGCGGGCCCTGCTGAGTCCCCGAGCGCCTCCTGGGTTCCTGCCACCACCCTTGGGCCGGGATGAGGTGCCACCTTGTGCGTAGAAGCCCTGCACACAGGCAAGAAGCCCCCCAGGCCCGCGGGCGCGCCCGACCCTGGAGCCCCCTGGCTGGCTGCAGCCACAGGGAACGGGGGTTCTGAGTTGGCAGCCCCCATTCCCGAAGCATCCACGGGCAGTTCCCCGAAGGGCTGACACCGGCTGAACCTCAGCAGCCAGACAACCTCCCTCTGGTCGGGCACTGCAAGCCACACAGCCACTTGTATCCCCTGTGTCCCTGGAGGCCGCAGCGCGTTTTGGGTTTTAGCGCGGACGGGCCCCTCTCGGCTCATGTAGTCCATTTGCCCCCGGAGCCTGCCAGACCCCTGGCCCCAGGGGCGGGCCTTGCTGAGTCCCCGAGCGCCTCCTGAGTTCCTGCCACCACCCTTGGGCCGGGATGAGGTGCCACCTTGTGCGTAGAAGCCCTGCACACAGGCAAGAAGCCCCCCAGGCCCGCGGGCGCGCCCGACCCTGGAGCCCCCTGGCTGGCTGCAGCCACAGGGAACGGGGGTTCTGAGTTGGCAGCCCCCATTCCCGAAGCATCCACGGGCAGTTCCCCGAAGGGCTGACACCGGCTGCGCCTCAGCAGCCAGACAACCTCCCTCCCTCTGGTCGGGCACTGCAAGCCACACAGCCACTTGTGTCCCCTGTGTCCCTGGAGGCCGCAGCGCGTTTTGGGTTTTGGCGCGGACGGGCCCCTCTCGGCTTCCGTAGTCCATTTGCCCCCGGAGCCTGCCAGACCCCTGGCCCCAGGGGCGGGCCCTGCTGAGTCCCCGAGCGCCTCCTGGGTTCCTGCCACCACCCTTGGGCCGGGATGAGGTGCCACCTTGTGCGTAGAAGCCCTGCACACAGGCAAGAAGACCCCAGGCCCGCGGGCGCGCCCGACCCTGGAGCCCCCTGGCTGGCTGCAGCCACAGGGTACGGGGGTTCTGAGTTGGCAGCCCCCATTCCCGAAGCATCCACGGGCAGTTCCCCGAAGGGCTGACACCGGCTGCGCCTCAGCAGCCAGACAACCTCCCTCCCTCTGGTCGGGCACTGCAAGCCACACAGCCACTTGTGTCCCCTGTGTCCCTGGAGGCCGCAGCGCGTTTTGGGTTTTGGCGCGGACGGGCCCCTCTCGGCTTCCGTAGTCCATTTGCCCCGGAGCCTGCCAGATCCCTGGCCCCAGGGGCGGGCCCTGCTGAGTCCCCGAGCGCCTCCTGGGTTCCTGCCACCACCCTTGGGCCGGGATGAGGTGCCACCTTGTGCGTAGAAGCCCTGCACACAGGCAAGAAGCCCCCCAGGCCCGCGGGCGCGCCCGACCCTGGAGCCCCCTGGCTGGCTGCAGCCACAGGGAACGGGGGTTCTGAGTTGGCAGCCCCCATTCAAGAAGCATCCACGGGCAGTTCCCCGAAGGGCTGACACCGGCTGCGCCTCAGCAGCCAGACAACCTCCCTCCCTCTGGTCGCGCACTGCAAGCCACACAGCCACTTGTGTCCCCTGTGTCCCTGGAGGCCGCAGCGCGTTTTGGGTTTTGGCGCGGACGGGCCCCTCTCGGCTTCCGTAGTCCATTTGCCCCCGGAGCCTGCCAGACCCCTGGCCCCAGGGGCGGGCCCTGCTGAGTCCCCGAGCGCCTCCTGGGTTCCTGCCACCACCCTTGGGCCGGGATGAGGTGCCACCTTGTGCGTAGAAGCCCTGCACACAGGCAAGAAGCCCCCCAGGCCCGCGGGCGCGCCCGACCCTGGAGCCCCCTGGCTGGCTGCAGCCACAGGGAACGGGGGTTCTGAGTTGGCAGCCCCCATTCCTGAAGCATCCACGGGCAGTTCCCCGAAGGGCTGACACCGGCTGCGCCTCAGCAGCCAGACAACCTCCCTCCCTCTGGTCGGGCACTGCAAGCCACACAGCCACTTGTGTCCCCTGTGTCCCTGGAGGCCGCAGCGCGTTTTGGGTTTTGGCGCGGACGGGCCCCTCTCGGCTTCCGTAGTCCATTTGCCCCCGGAGCCTGCCAGACCCCTGGCCCCAGGGGCGGGCCCTGCTGAGTCCCCGAGCGCCTCCTGGGTTCCTGCCACCACAATTGGGCCGGGATGAGGTGCCACCTTGTGCGTAGAAGCCCTGCACACAGGCAAGAAGCCCCCCAGGCCCGCGGGCACGCCCGACCCTGGAGCCCTGGCTGGCTGCAGCCACAGGGAACGGGGGTTCTGAGTTGGCAGCCCCCATTCCCGAAGCATCCACGTGCAGTTCCCCGAAGGGCTGACACCAGCTGCGCCTCAGCAGCCAGACAACCTCCCTCCCTCTCGTCGGGCACTGCAAGCCACACAGCCACTTGTGTCCCCTGTGTCCCTGGAGGCCGCAGCGCGTTTTGGGTTTTGGCGCGGACGAGCCCCTCTAGGCTTCCGTAGTCCATTTGCCCCCAGAGCCTGCCAGACCCCTGGCCCCAGGGGCGGGCCCTGCTGAGTCCCCGAGCGCCTCCTGGGTTCCTGCCACCACCCTTGGGCCGGGATGAGGTGCCACCTTGTGCGTAGAAGCCCTGCACACAGGCAAGAAGCCCCCCAGGCCCGCGGGCGCGCCCGACCCTGGAGCCCCCTGGCTGGCTGCAGCCACAGGGAACGGGGGTTCTGAGTTGGCAGCCCCCATTCCCGAAGCATCCACGGGCAGTTCGCCGAAGGGCTGACACCGGCTGCGCCTCAGCAGCCAGACAACCTCCCTCCCTCTGGTCGGGCACTGCAAGCCACACAGCCACTTGTGTCCCTGTGTTCCTGGAGGCCGCAGCGCGTTTTGGGTTTTGGCGCGGACGGGCCCCTCTCGGCTTCCGTAGTCCATTTGCCCCCAGAGCCTGCCAGACCCCTGGCCCCAGGGGCGGGCCCTGCTGAGTCCCCGAGCGCCTCCTGGGTTCCTGCCACCACCCTTGGGCCGGGATGAGGTGCCACCTTGTGCGCAGAAGCCCTGCACACAGGCAAGAAGCCCCCCAGGCCCGCGGGCGCGCCCGACCCTGGAGCCCCCTGGCTGGCTGCAGCCACAGGGAACGGGGGTTCTGAGTTGGCAGCCCCCATTCCCGAAGCATCCACGGGCAGTTCCCCGAAGGGCTGACACCGGCTGCGCCTCAGCAGCCAGACAACCTCCCTCCCTCTGCTCGGGCACTGCAAGCCACACAGCCACTTGTGTCCCCTGTGTCCCTGGAGGCCGCAGCGCGTTTTGGGTTTTGGCGCGGACGGGCCCCTCTCGGCTTCCGTAGTCCATTTGCCCCGGAGCCTGCCAGACCCCTGGCCCCAGGGGCGGGCCCTGCTGAGTCCCCGAGCGCCTCCTGGGTTCCTGCCACCACCCTTGGGCCGGGATGAGGTGCCACCTTGTGCGTAGAAGCCCTGCACACAGGCAAGAAGCCCCCCAGGCCCGCGGGCGCGCCCGACCCTGGAGCCCCCTGGCTGGCTACAGCCACAGGGAACGGGGGTTCTGAGTTGGCAGCCCCCATTCAAGAAGCATCCACGGGCAGTTCCCCGAAGGGCTGACACCGGCTGCGCCTCAGCAGCCAGACAACCTCCCTCCCTCTGGTCGGGCACTGCAAGCCACACAGCCACTTGTGTCCCCTGTGTCCCTGGAGGCCGCAGCGCGTTTTGGGTTTTGGCGCGGACGGGCCCCTCTTGGCTTCCGTAGTCCATTTGCCCCCGGAGCCTGCCAGACCCCTGGCCCCAGGGGCGGGCCCTGCTGAGTCCCCGAGCGCCTCCTGGGTTCCTGCCACCACCCTTGGGCCGGGATGAGGTGCCACCTTGTGCGTAGAAGCCCTGCACACAGGCAAGAAGCCCCCCAGGCCCGCCCGACCCTGGAGCCCCCTGGCTGGCTGCAGCCACAGGGAACGGGGGTTCTGAGTTGGCAGCCCCCATTCCCGAAGCATCCACAGGCAGTTCCCCGAAGGGCTGACACCGGCTGCGCCTCAGCAGCCAGACAACCTCCCTCCCTCTGGTCGCGCACTGCAAGCCACACAGCCACTTGTGTCCCCTGTGTCCCTGGAGGCCGCAGCGCGTTTTGGGTTTTGGCGCGGACGGGCCCCTCTCGGCTTCCGTAGTCCATTTGCCCCCGGAGCCTGCCAGACCCCTGGCCCCAGGGGCGGGCCCTGCTGAGTCCCCGAGCGCCTCCTGGGTTCCTGCCACCACCCTTGGGCCGGGATGAGGTGCCACCTTGTGCGTAGAAGCCCTGCACACAGGCAAGAAGCCCCCCAGGCCCGCGGGCGCGCCCGACCCTGGAGCCCCCTGGCTGGCTGCAGCCACAGGGAACGGGGGTTCTGAGTTGGCAGCCCCCATTCCCGAAGCATCCACGAGCAGTTCCCCGAAGGGCTGACACCGGCTGCGCCTCAGCAGCCAGACAACCTCCCTCCCTCTGGTCGGGCACTGCATGCCACACAGCCACTTGTGTCCCCTGTGTCCCTGGAGGCCGCAGCGTGTTTTGGGTTTTGGCGCGGACGGGCCCCTCTCGGCTTCCGTAGTCCATTTGCCCCCGGAGCCTGCCAGACCCCTGGCCCCAGGGGCGGGCCCTGCTGAGTCCCCGAGCGCCTCCTGGGTTCCTGCCACCACAATTGGGCCGGGATGAGGTGCCACCTTGTGCGTAGAAGCCCTGCACACAGGCAAGAAGCCCCCCAGGCCCGCGGGCGCGCCCGACCCTGGAGCCCCCTGGCTGGCTGCAGCCACAGGGAACGGGGGTTCTGAGTTGGCAGCCCCCATTCCCGAAGCATCCACGGGCAGTTCCCCGAAGGGCTGACACCGGCTGCGCCTCAGCAGCCAGACAACCTCCCTCCCTCTGGTCGGGCACTGCAAGCCACACAGCCACTTGTGTCCCCTGTGTCCCTGGAGGCCGCAGCGCGTTTTGGGTTTTGGCGCGGACGGGCCCCCTCTCGGCTTCCGTAGTCCATTTGCCCCCGGAGCCTGCCAGACCCCTGGCCCCAGGGGCGGGCCCTGCTGAGTCCCCGAGCGCCTCCTGGGTTCCTGCCACCACCCTTGGGCCGGGATGAGGTGCCACCTTGTGCGTAGAAGCCCTGCACACAGGCAAGAAGACCCCAGGCCCACGGGCGCGCCCGACCCTGGAGCCCCCTGGCTGGCTGCAGCCACAGGGAACGGGGGTTCTGAGTTGGCAGCCCCCATTCCCGAAGCATCCACGGGCAGTTCCCCGAAGGGCTGACACCGGCTGCGCCTCAGCAGCCAGACAACCTCCCTCCCTCTGGTCGGGCACTGCAAGCCACACAGCCACTTGTGTCCCCTGTGTCCCTGGAGGCCGCAGCGCGTTTTGGGTTTTGGCGCGGACGGGCCCCTCTCGGCTTCCGTAGTCCATTTGCCCCCGGAGCCTGCCAGACCCCTGGCCCCAGGGGCGGGCCCTGCTGAGTCCCCGAGCGCCTCCTGGGTTCCTGCCACCACCCTTGGGCCGGGATGAGGTGCCACCTTGTGCGTAGAAGCCCTGCACACAGGCAAGAAGCCCCCCAGGCCCGCGGGCGCGCCCGACCCTGGAGCCCCCTGGCTGGCTGCAGCCACAGGGAACGGGGGTTCTGAGTTGGCAGCCCCCATTCCCGAAGCATCCACGGGCAGTTCCCCGAAGGGCTGACACCGGCTGAACCTCAGCAGCCAGACAACCTCCCTCTGGTCGGGCACTGCAAGCCACACAGCCACTTGTATCCCCTGTGTCCCTGGAGGCCGCAGCGCGTTTTGGGTTTTAGCGCGGACGGGCCACTCTCGGCTCATGTAGTCCATTTGCCCCCGGAGCCTGCCAGACCCCTGGCCCCAGGGGCGGGCCTTGCTGAGTCCCCGAGCGCCTCCTGAGTTCCTGCCACCACCCTTGGGCCGGGATGAGGTGCCACCTTGTGCGTAGAAGCCCTGCACACAGGCAAGAAGCCCCCCAGGCCCGCGGGCGCGCCCGACCCTGGAGCCCCCTGGCTGGCTGCAGCCACAGGGAACGGGGGTTCTGAGTTGGCAGCCCCCATTCCCGAAGCATCCACGGGCAGTTCCCCGAAGGGCTGACACCGGCTGCGCCTCAGCAGCCAGACAACCTCCCTCCCTCTGGTCGGGCACTGCAAGCCACACAGCCACTTGTGTCCCCTGTGTCCCTGGAGGCCGCAGCGCGTTTTGGGTTTTGGCGCGGACGGGCCCCTCTCGGCTTCCGTAGTCCATTTGCCCCCGGAGCCTGCCAGACCCCTGGCCCCAGGGGCGGGCCCTGCTGAGTCCCCGAGCGCCTCCTGGGTTCCTGCCACCACCCTTGGGCCGGGATGAGGTGCCACCTTGTGCGTAGAAGCCCTGCACACAGGCAAGAAGACCCCAGGCCCGCGGGCGCGCCCGACCCTGGAGCCCCCTGGCTGGCTGCAGCCACAGGGAACGGGGGTTCTGAGTTGGCAGCCCCCATTCCCGAAGCATCCACGGGCAGTTCCCCGAAGGGCTGACACCGGCTGCGCCTCAGCAGCCAGACAACCTCCCTCCCTCTGGTCGGGCACTGCAAGCCACACAGCCACTTGTGTCCCCTGTGTCCCTGGAGGCCGCAGCGCGTTTTGGGTTTTGGCGCGGACGGGCCCCTCTCGGCTTCCGTAGTCCATTTGCCCCGGAGCCTGCCAGATCCCTGGCCCCAGGGGCGGGCCCTGCTGAGTCCCCGAGCGCCTCCTGGGTTCCTGCCACCACCCTTGGGCCGGGATGAGGTGCCACCTTGTGCGTAGAAGCCCTGCACACAGGCAAGAAGCCCCCCAGGCCCGCGGGCGCGCCCGACCCTGGAGCCCCCTGGCTGGCTGCAGCCACAGGGAACGGGGGTTCTGAGTTGGCAGCCCCCATTCAAGAAGCATCCACGGGCAGTTCCCCGAAGGGCTGACACCGGCTGCGCCTCAGCAGCCAGACATCCTCCCTCCCTCTGGTCGCGCACTGCAAGCCACACAGCCACTTGTGTCCCCTGTGTCCCTGGAGGCCGCAGCGCGTTTTGGGTTTTGGCGCGGACGGGCCCCTCTCGGCTTCCGTAGTCCATTTGCCCCCGGAGCCTGCCAGACCCCTGGCCCCAGGGGCGGGCCCTGCTGAGTCCCCGAGCGCCTCCTGGGTTCCTGCCACCACCCTTGGGCCGGGATGAGGTGCCACCTTGTGCGTAGAAGCCCTGCACACAGGCAAGAAGCCCCCCAGGCCCGCGGGCGCGCCCGACCCTGGAGCCCCCTGGCTGGCTGCAGCCACAGGGAACGGGGGTTCTGAGTTGGCAGCCCCCATTCCCGAAGCATCCACGGGCAGTTCCCCGAAGGGCTGACACCGGCTGCGCCTCAGCAGCCAGACAACCTCCCTCCCTCTGGTCGGGCACTGCAAGCCACACAGCCACTTGTGTCCCCTGTGTCCCTGGAGGCCGCAGCGCGTTTTGGGTTTTGGCGCGGACGGGCCCCTCTCGGCTTCCGTAGTCCATTTGCCCCCGGAGCCTGCCAGACCCCTGGCCCCAGGGGCGGGCCCTGCTGAGTCCCCGAGCGCCTCCTGGGTTCCTGCCACCACAATTGGGCCGGGATGAGGTGCCACCTTGTGCGTAGAAGCCCTGCACACAGGCAAGAAGCCCCCCAGGCCCGCGGGCACGCCCGACCCTGGAGCCCTGGCTGGCTGCAGCCACAGGGAACGGGGGTTCTGAGTTGGCAGCCCCCATTCCCGAAGCATCCACGTGCAGTTCCCCGAAGGGCTGACACCAGCTGCGCCTCAGCAGCCAGACAACCTCCCTCCCTCTCGTCGGGCACTGCAAGCCACACAGCCACTTGTGTCCCCTGTGTCCCTGGAGGCCGCAGCGCGTTTTGGGTTTTGGCGCGGACGGGCCCCTCTCGGCTTCCGTAGTCCATTTGCCCCCGGAGCCTGCCAGACCCCTGGCCCCAGGGGCGGGCCCTGCTGAGTCCCCGAGCGCCTCCTGGGTTCCTGCCACCACCCTTGGGCCGGGATGAGGTGCCACCTTGTGCGTAGAAGCCCTGCACACAGGCAAGAAGCCCCCCAGGCCCGCGGGCACGCCCGACCCTGGAGCCCTGGCTGGCTGCAGCCACAGGGAACGGGGGTTCTGAGTTGGCAGCCCCCATTCCCGAAGCATCCACGTGCAGTTCCCCGAAGGGCTGACACCAGCTGCGCCTCAGCAGCCAGACAACCTCCCTCCCTCTCGTCGGGCACTGCAAGCCACACAGCCACTTGTGTCCCCTGTGTCCCTGGAGGCCGCAGCGCGTTTTGGGTTTTGGCGCGGACGGGCCCCTCTCGGCTTCCGTAGTCCATTTGCCCCCAGAGCCTGCCAGACCCCTGGCCCCAGGGGCGGGCCCTGCTGAGTCCCCGAGCGCCTCCTGGGTTCCTGCCACCACCCTTGGGCCGGGATGAGGTGCCACCTTGTGCGTAGAAGCCCTGCACACAGGCAAGAAGACCCCAGGCCCGCGGGCGCGCCCGACCCTGGAGCCCCCTGGCTGGCTGCAGCCACAGGGAACGGGGGTTCTGAGTTGGCAGCCCCCATTCCCGAAGCATCCACGGGCAGTTCCCCGAAGGGCTGACACCGGCTGCGCCTCAGCAGCCAGACAACCTCCCTCCCTCTGGTCGGGCACTGCAAGCCACACAGCCACTTGTGTCCCCTGTGTCCCTGGAGGCCGCAGCGCATTTTGGGTTTTGGCGCGGACGGGCCCCTCTCGGCTTCCGTAGTCCATTTGCCCCGGAGCCTGCCAGACCCCTGGCCCCAGGGGCGGGCCCTGCTGAGTCCCCGAGCGCCTCCTGGGTTCCTGCCACCACCCTTGGGCCGGGATGAGGTGCCACCTTGTGCGTAGAAGCCCTGCACACAGGCAAGAAGCCCCCCAGGCCCGCGGGCGCGCCCGACCCTGGAGCCCCCTGGCTGGCTACAGCCACAGGGAACGGGGGTTCTGAGTTGGCAGCCCCCATTCCCGAAGCATCCACGGGCAGTTCCCCGAAGGGCTGACACCGGCTGCGCCTCAGCAGCCAGACAACCTCCCTCCCTCTGGTCGGGCACTGCAAGCCACACAGCCACTTGTGTCCCCTGTGTCCCTGGAGGCCGCAGCGCGTTTTGGGTTTTGGCGCGGACGGGCCCCTCTTGGCTTCCGTAGTCCATTTGCCCCCGGAGCCTGCCAGACCCCTGGCCCCAGGGGCGGGCCCTGCTGAGTCCCCGAGCGCCTCCTGGGTTCCTGCCACCACCCTTGGGCCGGGATGAGGTGCCACCTTGTGCGTAGAAGCCCTGCACACAGGCAAGAAGCCCCCCAGGCCCGCCCGACCCTGGAGCCCCCTGGCTGGCTGCAGCCACAGGGAACGGGGGTTCTGAGTTGGCAGCCCCCATTCCCGAAGCATCCACGGGCAGTTCCCCGAAGGGCTGACACCGGCTGCGCCTCAGCAGCCAGACAACCTCCCTCCCTCTGGTCGCGCACTGCAAGCCACACAGCCACTTGTGTCCCCTGTGTCCCTGGAGGCCGCAGCGCGTTTTGGGTTTTGGCGTGGACGGGCCCCTCTCGGCTTCCGTAGTCCATTTGCCCCCGGAGCCTGCCAGACCCCTGGCCCCAGGGGCGGGCCCTGCTGAGTCCCCGAGCGCCTCCTGGGTTCCTGCCACCACCCTTGGGCCGGGATGAGGTGCCACCTTGTGCGTAGAAGCCCTGCACACAGGCAAGAAGCCCCCAGGCCCGCGGGCGCGCCCGACCCTGGAGCCCCCTGGCTGGCTGCAGCCACAGGGAACGGGGGTTCTGAGTTGGTAGCCCCCATTCCCGAAGCATCCACGAGCAGTTCCCCGAAGGGCTGACACCGGCTGCGCCTCAGCAGCCAGACAACCTCCCTCCCTCTGGTCGGGCACTGCATGCCACACAGCCACTTGTGTCCCCTGTGTCCCTGGAGGCCGCAGCGTGTTTTGGGTTTTGGCGCGGACGGGCCCCTCTCGGCTTCCGTAGTCCATTTGCCCCCGGAGCCTGCCAGACCCCTGGCCCCAGGGGCGGGCCCTGCTGAGTCCCCGAGCGCCTCCTGGGTTCCTGCCACCACAATTGGGCCGGGATGAGGTGCCACCTTGTGCGTAGAAGCCCTGCACACAGGCAAGAAGCCCCCCAGGCCCGCGGGCGCGCCCGACCCTGGAGCCCCCTGGCTGGCTGCAGCCACAGGGAACGGGGGTTCTGAGTTGGCAGCCCCCATTCCCGAAGCATCCACGGGCAGTTCCCCGAAGGGCTGACACCGGCTGCGCCTCAGCAGCCAGACAACCTCCCTCCCTCTCGTCGGGCACTGCAAGCCACACAGCCACTTGTGTCCCCTGTGTCCCTGGAGGCCGCAGCGCGTTTTGGGTTTTGGCGCGGACGGGCCCCTCTCGGCTTCCGTAGTCCATTTGCCCCCAGAGCCTGCCAGACCCCTGGCCCCAGGGGCGGGCCCTGCTGAGTCCCCGAGCGCCTCCTGGGTTCCTGCCACCACCCTTGGGCCGGGATGAGGTGCCACCTTGTGCGTAGAAGCCCTGCACACAGGCAAGAAGACCCCAGGCCCGCGGGCGCGCCCGACCCTGGAGCCCCCTGGCTGGCTGCAGCCACAGGGAACGGGGGTTCTGAGTTGGCAGCCCCCATTCCCGAAGCATCCACGGGCAGTTCCCCGAAGGGCTGACACCGGCTGCGCCTCAGCAGCCAGACAACCTCCCTCCCTCTGGTCGGGCACTGCAAGCCACACAGCCACTTGTGTCCCCTGTGTCCCTGGAGGCCGCAGCGCGTTTTGGGTTTTGGCGCGGACGGGCCCCTCTCGGCTTCCGTAGTCCATTTGCCCCGGAGCCTGCCAGATCCCTGGCCCCAGGGGCGGGCCCTGCTGAGTCCCCGAGCGCCTCCTGGGTTCCTGCCACCACCCTTGGGCCGGGATGAGGTGCCACCTTGTGCGTAGAAGCCCTGCACACAGGCAAGAAGCCCCCCAGGCCCGCGGGCGCGCCCGACCCTGGAGCCCCCTGGCTGGCTGCAGCCACAGGGAACGGGGGTTCTGAGTTGGCAGCCCCCATTCAAGAAGCATCCACGGGCAGTTCCCCGAAGGGCTGACACCGGCTGCGCCTCAGCAGCCAGACAACCTCCCTCCCTCTGGTCGCGCACTGCAAGCCACACAGCCACTTGTGTCCCCTGTGTCCCTGGAGGCCGCAGCGCGTTTTGGGTTTTGGCGCGGACGGGCCCCTCTCGGCTTCCGTAGTCCATTTGCCCCCGGAGCCTGCCAGACCCCTGGCCCCAGGGGCGGGCCCTGCTGAGTCCCCGAGCGCCTCCTGGGTTCCTGCCACCACCCTTGGGCCGGGATGAGGTGCCACCTTGTGCGTAGAAGCCCTGCACACAGGCAAGAAGCCCCCCAGGCCCGCGGGCGCGCCCGACCCTGGAGCCCCCTGGCTGGCTGCAGCCACAGGGAACGGGGGTTCTGAGTTGGCAGCCCCCATTCCCGAAGCATCCACGGGCAGTTCCCCGAAGGGCTGACACCGGCTGCGCCTCAGCAGCCAGACAACCTCCCTCCCTCTGGTCGGGCACTGCAAGCCACACAGCCACTTGTGTCCCCTGTGTCCCTGGAGGCCGCAGCGCGTTTTGGGTTTTGGCGCGGACGGGCCCCTCTCGGCTTCCGTAGTCCATTTGCCCCCGGAGCCTGCCAGACCCCTGGCCCCAGGGGCGGGCCCTGCTGAGTCCCCGAGCGCCTCCTGGGTTCCTGCCACCACAATTGGGCCGGGATGAGGTGCCACCTTGTGCGTAGAAGCCCTGCACACAGGCAAGAAGCCCCCCAGGCCCGCGGGCACGCCCGACCCTGGAGCCCTGGCTGGCTGCAGCCACAGGGAACGGGGGTTCTGAGTTGGCAGCCCCCATTCCCGAAGCATCCACGTGCAGTTCCCCGAAGGGCTGACACCAGCTGCGCCTCAGCAGCCAGACAACCTCCCTCCCTCTCGTCGGGCACTGCAAGCCACACAGCCACTTGTGTCCCCTGTGTCCCTGGAGGCCGCAGCGCGTTTTGGGTTTTGGCGCGGACGAGCCCCTTTAGGCTTCCGTAGTCCATTTGCCCCCAGAGCCTGCCAGACCCCTGGCCCCAGGGGCGGGCCCTGCTGAGTCCCCGAGCGCCTCCTGGGTTCCTGCCACCACCCTTGGGCCGGGATGAGGTGCCACCTTGTGCGTAGAAGCCCTGCACACAGGCAAGAAGCCCCCCAGGCCCGCGGGCGCGCCCGACCCTGGAGCCCCCTGGCTGGCTGCAGCCACAGGGAACGGGGGTTCTGAGTTGGCAGCCCCCATTCCCGAAGCATCCACGGGCAGTTCGCCGAAGGGCTGACACCGGCTGCGCCTCAGCAGCCAGACAACCTCCCTCCCTCTGGTCGGGCACTGCAAGCCACACAGCCACTTGTGTCCCTGTGTTCCTGGAGGCCGCAGCGCGTTTTGGGTTTTGGCGCGGACGGGCCCCTCTCGGCTTCCGTAGTCCATTTGCCCCCAGAGCCTGCCAGACCCCTGGCCCCAGGGGCGGGCCCTGCTGAGTCCCCGAGCGCCTCCTGGGTTCCTGCCACCACCCTTGGGCCGGGATGAGGTGCCACCTTGTGCGCAGAAGCCCTGCACACAGGCAAGAAGCCCCCCAGGCCCGCGGGCGCGCCCGACCCTGGAGCCCCCTGGCTGGCTGCAGCCACAGGGAACGGGGGTTCTGAGTTGGCAGCCCCCATTCCCGAAGCATCCACGGGCAGTTCCCCGAAGGGCTGACACCGGCTGCGCCTCAGCAGCCAGACAACCTCCCTCCCTCTGCTCGGGCACTGCAAGCCACACAGCCACTTGTGTCCCCTGTGTCCCTGGAGGCCGCAGCGCGTTTTGGGTTTTGGCGCGGACGGGCCCCTCTCGGCTTCCGTAGTCCATTTGCCCCGGAGCCTGCCAGACCCCTGGCCCCAGGGGCGGGCCCTGCTGAGTCCCCGAGCGCCTCCTGGGTTCCTGCCACCACCCTTGGGCCGGGATGAGGTGCCACCTTGTGCGTAGAAGCCCTGCACACAGGCAAGAAGCCCCCCAGGCCCGCGGGCGCGCCCGACCCTGGAGCCCCCTGGCTGGCTACAGCCACAGGGAACGGGGGTTCTGAGTTGGCAGCCCCCATTCAAGAAGCATCCACGGGCAGTTCCCCGAAGGGCTGACACCGGCTGCGCCTCAGCAGCCAGACAACCTCCCTCCCTCTGGTCGGGCACTGCAAGCCACACAGCCACTTGTGTCCCCTGTGTCCCTGGAGGCCGCAGCGCGTTTTGGGTTTTGGCGCGGACGGGCCCCTCTTGGCTTCCGTAGTCCATTTGCCCCCGGAGCCTGCCAGACCCCTGGCCCCAGGGGCGGGCCCTGCTGAGTCCCCGAGCGCCTCCTGGGTTCCTGCCACCACCCTTGGGCCGGGATGAGGTGCCACCTTGTGCGTAGAAGCCCTGCACACAGGCAAGAAGCCCCCCAGGCCCGCCCGACCCTGGAGCCCCCTGGCTGGCTGCAGCCACAGGGAACGGGGGTTCTGAGTTGGCAGCCCCCATTCCCGAAGCATCCACAGGCAGTTCCCCGAAGGGCTGACACCGGCTGCGCCTCAGCAGCCAGACAACCTCCCTCCCTCTGGTCGCGCACTGCAAGCCACACAGCCACTTGTGTCCCCTGTGTCCCTGGAGGCCGCAGCGCGTTTTGGGTTTTGGCGCGGACGGGCCCCTCTCGGCTTCCGTAGTCCATTTGCCCCCGGAGCCTGCCAGACCCCTGGCCCCAGGGGCGGGCCCTGCTGAGTCCCCGAGCGCCTCCTGGGTTCCTGCCACCACCCTTGGGCCGGGATGAGGTGCCACCTTGTGCGTAGAAGCCCTGCACACAGGCAAGAAGCCCCCCAGGCCCGCGGGCGCGCCCGACCCTGGAGCCCCCTGGCTGGCTGCAGCCACAGGGAACGGGGGTTCTGAGTTGGCAGCCCCCATTCCCGAAGCATCCACGAGCAGTTCCCCGAAGGGCTGACACCGGCTGCGCCTCAGCAGCCAGACAACCTCCCTCCCTCTGGTCGGGCACTGCATGCCACACAGCCACTTGTGTCCCCTGTGTCCCTGGAGGCCGCAGCGTGTTTTGGGTTTTGGCGCGGACGGGCCCCTCTCGGCTTCCGTAGTCCATTTGCCCCCGGAGCCTGCCAGACCCCTGGCCCCAGGGGCGGGCCCTGCTGAGTCCCCGAGCGCCTCCTGGGTTCCTGCCACCACAATTGGGCCGGGATGAGGTGCCACCTTGTGCGTAGAAGCCCTGCACACAGGCAAGAAGCCCCCCAGGCCCGCGGGCGCGCCCGACCCTGGAGCCCCCTGGCTGGCTGCAGCCACAGGGAACGGGGGTTCTGAGTTGGCAGCCCCCATTCCCGAAGCATCCACGGGCAGTTCCCCGAAGGGCTGACACCGGCTGCGCCTCAGCAGCCAGACAACCTCCCTCCCTCTGGTCGGGCACTGCAAGCCACACAGCCACTTGTGTCCCCTGTGTCCCTGGAGGCCGCAGCGCGTTTTGGGTTTTGGCGCGGACGGGCCCCTCTCGGCTTCCGTAGTCCATTTGCCCCCGGAGCCTGCCAGACCCCTGGCCCCAGGGGCGGGCCCTGCTGAGTCCCCGAGCGCCTCCTGGGTTCCTGCCACCACCCTTGGGCCGGGATGAGGTGCCACCTTGTGCGTAGAAGCCCTGCACACAGGCAAGAAGACCCCAGGCCCACGGGCGCGCCCGACCCTGGAGCCCCCTGGCTGGCTGCAGCCACAGGGAACGGGGGTTCTGAGTTGGCAGCCCCCATTCCCGAAGCATCCACGGGCAGTTCCCCGAAGGGCTGACACCGGCTGCGCCTCAGCAGCCAGACAACCTCCCTCCCTCTGGTCGGGCACTGCAAGCCACACAGCCACTTGTGTCCCCTGTGTCCCTGGAGGCCGCAGCGCGTTTTGGGTTTTGGCGCGGACGGGCCCCTCTCGGCTTCCGTAGTCCATTTGCCCCCGGAGCCTGCCAGACCCCTGGCCCCAGGGGCGGGCCCTGCTGAGTCCCCGAGCGCCTCCTGGGTTCCTGCCACCACCCTTGGGCCGGGATGAGGTGCCACCTTGTGCGTAGAAGCCCTGCACACAGGCAAGAAGCCCCCCAGGCCCGCGGGCGCGCCCGACCCTGGAGCCCCCTGGCTGGCTGCAGCCACAGGGAACGGGGGTTCTGAGTTGGCAGCCCCCATTCCCGAAGCATCCACGGGCAGTTCCCCGAAGGGCTGACACCGGCTGAACCTCAGCAGCCAGACAACCTCCCTCTGGTCGGTCACTGCAAGCCACACAGCCACTTGTATCCCCTGTGTCCCTGGAGGCCGCAGCGCGTTTTGGGTTTTAGCGCGGACGGGCCACTCTCGGCTCATGTAGTCCATTTGCCCCCGGAGCCTGCCAGACCCCTGGCCCCAGGGGCGGGCCTTGCTGAGTCCCCGAGCGCCTCCTGAGTTCCTGCCACCACCCTTGGGCCGGGATGAGGTGCCACCTTGTGCGTAGAAGCCCTGCACACAGGCAAGAAGCCCCCCAGGCCCGCGGGCGCGCCCGACCCTGGAGCCCCCTGGCTGGCTGCAGCCACAGGGAACGGGGGTTCTGAGTTGGCAGCCCCCATTCCCGAAGCATCCACGGGCAGTTCCCCGAAGGGCTGACACCGGCTGCGCCTCAGCAGCCAGACAACCTCCCTCCCTCTGGTCGGGCACTGCAAGCCACACAGCCACTTGTGTCCCCTGTGTCCCTGGAGGCCGCAGCGCGTTTTGGGTTTTGGCGCGGACGGGCCCCTCTCGGCTTCCGTAGTCCATTTGCCCCCGGAGCCTGCCAGACCCCTGGCCCCAGGGGCGGGCCCTGCTGAGTCCCCGAGCGCCTCCTGGGTTCCTGCCACCACCCTTGGGCCGGGATGAGGTGCCACCTTGTGCGTAGAAGCCCTGCACACAGGCAAGAAGACCCCAGGCCCGCGGGCGCGCCCGACCCTGGAGCCCCCTGGCTGGCTGCAGCCACAGGGAACGGGGGTTCTGAGTTGGCAGCCCCCATTCCCGAAGCATCCACGGGCAGTTCCCCGAAGGGCTGACACCGGCTGCGCCTCAGCAGCCAGACAACCTCCCTCCCTCTGGTCGGGCACTGCAAGCCACACAGCCACTTGTGTCCCCTGTGTCCCTGGAGGCCGCAGCGCGTTTTGGGTTTTGGCGCGGACGGGCCCCTCTCGGCTTCCGTAGTCCATTTGCCCCGGAGCCTGCCAGATCCCTGGCCCCAGGGGCGGGCCCTGCTGAGTCCCCGAGCGCCTCCTGGGTTCCTGCCACCACCCTTGGGCCGGGATGAGGTGCCACCTTGTGCGTAGAAGCCCTGCACACAGGCAAGAAGCCCCCCAGGCCCGCGGGCGCGCCCGACCCTGGAGCCCCCTGGCTGGCTGCAGCCACAGGGAACGGGGGTTCTGAGTTGGCAGCCCCCATTCAAGAAGCATCCACGGGCAGTTCCCCGAAGGGCTGACACCGGCTGCGCCTCAGCAGCCAGACAACCTCCCTCCCTCTGGTCGCGCACTGCAAGCCACACAGCCACTTGTGTCCCCTGTGTCCCTGGAGGCCGCAGCGCGTTTTGGGTTTTGGCGCGGACGGGCCCCTCTCGGCTTCCGTAGTCCATTTGCCCCCGGAGCCTGCCAGACCCCTGGCCCCAGGGGCGGGCCCTGCTGAGTCCCCGAGCGCCTCCTGGGTTCCTGCCACCACCCTTGGGCCGGGATGAGGTGCCACCTTGTGCGTAGAAGCCCTGCACACAGGCAAGAAGCCCCCCAGGCCCGCGGGCGCGCCCGACCCTGGAGCCCCCTGGCTGGCTGCAGCCACAGGGAACGGGGGTTCTGAGTTGGCAGCCCCCATTCCCGAAGCATCCACGGGCAGTTCCCCGAAGGGCTGACACCGGCTGCGCCTCAGCAGCCAGACAACCTCCCTCCCTCTGGTCGGGCACTGCAAGCCACACAGCCACTTGTGTCCCCTGTGTCCCTGGAGGCCGCAGCGCGTTTTGGGTTTTGGCGCGGACGGGCCCCTCTCGGCTTCCGTAGTCCATTTGCCCCCGGAGCCTGCCAGACCCCTGGCCCCAGGGGCGGGCCCTGCTGAGTCCCCGAGCGCCTCCTGGGTTCCTGCCACCACAATTGGGCCGGGATGAGGTGCCACCTTGTGCGTAGAAGCCCTGCACACAGGCAAGAAGCCCCCCAGGCCCGCGGGCACGCCCGACCCTGGAGCCCTGGCTGGCTGCAGCCACAGGGAACGGGGGTTCTGAGTTGGCAGCCCCCATTCCCGAAGCATCCACGTGCAGTTCCCCGAAGGGCTGACACCAGCTGCGCCTCAGCAGCCAGACAACCTCCCTCCCTCTCGTCGGGCACTGCAAGCCACACAGCCACTTGTGTCCCCTGTGTCCCTGGAGGCCGCAGCGCGTTTTGGGTTTTGGCGCGGACGGGCCCCTCTCGGCTTCCGTAGTCCATTTGCCCCCGGAGCCTGCCAGACCCCTGGCCCCAGGGGCGGGCCCTGCTGAGTCCCCGAGCGCCTCCTGGGTTCCTGCCACCACCCTTGGGCCGGGATGAGGTGCCACCTTGTGCGTAGAAGCCCTGCACACAGGCAAGAAGCCCCCCAGGCCCGCGGGCACGCCCGACCCTGGAGCCCTGGCTGGCTGCAGCCACAGGGAACGGGGGTTCTGAGTTGGCAGCCCCCATTCCCGAAGCATCCACGTGCAGTTCCCCGAAGGGCTGACACCAGCTGCGCCTCAGCAGCCAGACAACCTCCCTCCCTCTCGTCGGGCACTGCAAGCCACACAGCCACTTGTGTCCCCTGTGTCCCTGGAGGCCGCAGCGCGTTTTGGGTTTTGGCGCGGACGGGCCCCTCTCGGCTTCCGTAGTCCATTTGCCCCCAGAGCCTGCCAGACCCCTGGCCCCAGGGGCGGGCCCTGCTGAGTCCCCGAGCGCCTCCTGGGTTCCTGCCACCACCCTTGGGCCGGGATGAGGTGCCACCTTGTGCGTAGAAGCCCTGCACACAGGCAAGAAGACCCCAGGCCCGCGGGCGCGCCCGACCCTGGAGCCCCCTGGCTGGCTGCAGCCACAGGGAACGGGGGTTCTGAGTTGGCAGCCCCCATTCCCGAAGCATCCACGGGCAGTTCCCCGAAGGGCTGACACCGGCTGCGCCTCAGCAGCCAGACAACCTCCCTCCCTCTGGTCGGGCACTGCAAGCCACACAGCCACTTGTGTCCCCTGTGTCCCTGGAGGCCGCAGCGCATTTTGGGTTTTGGCGCGGACGGGCCCCTCTCGGCTTCCGTAGTCCATTTGCCCCGGAGCCTGCCAGACCCCTGGCCCCAGGGGCGGGCCCTGCTGAGTCCCCGAGCGCCTCCTGGGTTCCTGCCACCACCCTTGGGCCGGGATGAGGTGCCACCTTGTGCGTAGAAGCCCTGCACACAGGCAAGAAGCCCCCCAGGCCCGCGGGCGCGCCCGACCCTGGAGCCCCCTGGCTGGCTACAGCCACAGGGAACGGGGGTTCTGAGTTGGCAGCCCCCATTCCCGAAGCATCCACGGGCAGTTCCCCGAAGGGCTGACACCGGCTGCGCCTCAGCAGCCAGACAACCTCCCTCCCTCTGGTCGGGCACTGCAAGCCACACAGCCACTTGTGTCCCCTGTGTCCCTGGAGGCCGCAGCGCGTTTTGGGTTTTGGCGCGGACGGGCCCCTCTTGGCTTCCGTAGTCCATTTGCCCCCGGAGCCTGCCAGACCCCTGGCCCCAGGGGCGGGCCCTGCTGAGTCCCCGAGCGCCTCCTGGGTTCCTGCCACCACCCTTGGGCCGGGATGAGGTGCCACCTTGTGCGTAGAAGCCCTGCACACAGGCAAGAAGCCCCCCAGGCCCGCCCGACCCTGGAGCCCCCTGGCTGGCTGCAGCCACAGGGAACGGGGGTTCTGAGTTGGCAGCCCCCATTCCCGAAGCATCCACGGGCAGTTCCCCGAAGGGCTGACACCGGCTGCGCCTCAGCAGCCAGACAACCTCCCTCCCTCTGGTCGCGCACTGCAAGCCACACAGCCACTTGTGTCCCCTGTGTCCCTGGAGGCCGCAGCGCGTTTTGGGTTTTGGCGTGGACGGGCCCCTCTCGGCTTCCGTAGTCCATTTGCCCCCGGAGCCTGCCAGACCCCTGGCCCCAGGGGCGGGCCCTGCTGAGTCCCCGAGCGCCTCCTGGGTTCCTGCCACCACCCTTGGGCCGGGATGAGGTGCCACCTTGTGCGTAGAAGCCCTGCACACAGGCAAGAAGCCCCCAGGCCCGCGGGCGCGCCCGACCCTGGAGCCCCCTGGCTGGCTGCAGCCACAGGGAACGGGGGTTCTGAGTTGGTAGCCCCCATTCCCGAAGCATCCACGAGCAGTTCCCCGAAGGGCTGACACCGGCTGCGCCTCAGCAGCCAGACAACCTCCCTCCCTCTGGTCGGGCACTGCATGCCACACAGCCACTTGTGTCCCCTGTGTCCCTGGAGGCCGCAGCGTGTTTTGGGTTTTGGCGCGGACGGGCCCCTCTCGGCTTCCGTAGTCCATTTGCCCCCGGAGCCTGCCAGACCCCTGGCCCCAGGGGCGGGCCCTGCTGAGTCCCCGAGCGCCTCCTGGGTTCCTGCCACCACAATTGGGCCGGGATGAGGTGCCACCTTGTGCGTAGAAGCCCTGCACACAGGCAAGAAGCCCCCCAGGCCCGCGGGCGCGCCCGACCCTGGAGCCCCCTGGCTGGCTGCAGCCACAGGGAACGGGGGTTCTGAGTTGGCAGCCCCCATTCCCGAAGCATCCACGGGCAGTTCCCCGAAGGGCTGACACCGGCTGCGCCTCAGCAGCCAGACAACCTCCCTCCCTCTCGTCGGGCACTGCAAGCCACACAGCCACTTGTGTCCCCTGTGTCCCTGGAGGCCGCAGCGCGTTTTGGGTTTTGGCGCGGACGGGCCCCTCTCGGCTTCCGTAGTCCATTTGCCCCCAGAGCCTGCCAGACCCCTGGCCCCAGGGGCGGGCCCTGCTGAGTCCCCGAGCGCCTCCTGGGTTCCTGCCACCACCCTTGGGCCGGGATGAGGTGCCACCTTGTGCGTAGAAGCCCTGCACACAGGCAAGAAGACCCCAGGCCCGCGGGCGCGCCCGACCCTGGAGCCCCCTGGCTGGCTGCAGCCACAGGGAACGGGGGTTCTGAGTTGGCAGCCCCCATTCCCGAAGCATCCACGGGCAGTTCCCCGAAGGGCTGACACCGGCTGCGCCTCAGCAGCCAGACAACCTCCCTCCCTCTGGTCGGGCACTGCAAGCCACACAGCCACTTGTGTCCCCTGTGTCCCTGGAGGCCGCAGCGCATTTTGGGTTTTGGCGCGGACGGGCCCCTCTCGGCTTCCGTAGTCCATTTGCCCCGGAGCCTGCCAGACCCCTGGCCCCAGGGGCGGGCCCTGCTGAGTCCCCGAGCGCCTCCTGGGTTCCTGCCACCACCCTTGGGCCGGGATGAGGTGCCACCTTGTGCGTAGAAGCCCTGCACACAGGCAAGAAGCCCCAGAGGCCCGCGGGCGCGCCCGACCCTGGAGCCCCCTGGCTGGCTACAGCCACAGGGAACGGGGGTTCTGAGTTGGCAGCCCCCATTCCCGAAGCATCCACGGGCAGTTCCCCGAAGGGCTGACACCGGCTGCGCCTCAGCAGCCAGACAACCTCCCTCCCTCTGGTCGGGCACTGCAAGCCACACAGCCACTTGTGTCCCCTGTGTCCCTGGAGGCCGCAGCGCGTTTTGGGTTTTGGCGCGGACGGGCCCCTCTTGGCTTCCGTAGTCCATTTGCCCCCGGAGCCTGCCAGACCCCTGGCCCCAGGGGCGGGCCCTGCTGAGTCCCCGAGCGCCTCCTGGGTTCCTGCCACCACCCTTGGGCCGGGATGAGGTGCCACCTTGTGCGTAGAAGCCCTGCACACAGGCAAGAAGCCCCCCAGGCCCGCCCGACCCTGGAGCCCCCTGGCTGGCTGCAGCCACAGGGAACGGGGGTTCTGAGTTGGCAGCCCCCATTCCCGAAGCATCCACGGGCAGTTCCCCGAAGGGCTGACACCGGCTGCGCCTCAGCAGCCAGACAACCTCCCTCCCTCTGGTCGCGCACTGCAAGCCACACAGCCACTTGTGTCCCCTGTGTCCCTGGAGGCCGCAGCGCGTTTTGGGTTTTGGCGTGGACGGGCCCCTCTCGGCTTCCGTAGTCCATTTGCCCCCGGAGCCTGCCAGACCCCTGGCCCCAGGGGCGGGCCCTGCTGAGTCCCCGAGCGCCTCCTGGGTTCCTGCCACCACCCTTGGGCCGGGATGAGGTGCCACCTTGTGCGTAGAAGCCCTGCACACAGGCAAGAAGCCCCCAGGCCCGCGGGCGCGCCCGACCCTGGAGCCCCCTGGCTGGCTGCAGCCACAGGGAACGGGGGTTCTGAGTTGGTAGCCCCCATTCCCGAAGCATCCACGAGCAGTTCCCCGAAGGGCTGACACCGGCTGCGCCTCAGCAGCCGACAACCTCCCTCCCTCTGGTCGGGCACTGCATGCCACACAGCCACTTGTGTCCCCTGTGTCCCTGGAGGCCGCAGCGTGTTTTGGGTTTTGGCGCGGACGGGCCCCTCTCGGCTTCCGTAATCCATTTGCCCCCGGAGCCTGCCAGACCCCTGGCCCCAGGGGCGGGCCCTGCTGAGTCCCCGAGCGCCTCCTGGGTTCCTGCCACCACAATTGGGCCGGGATGAGGTGCCACCTTGTGCGTAGAAGCCCTGCACACAGGCAAGAAGCCCCCCAGGCCCGCGGGCGCGCCCGACCCTGGAGCCCCCTGGCTGGCTGCAGCCACAGGGAACGGGGGTTCTGAGTTGGCAGCCCCCATTCCCGAAGCATCCACGGGCAGTTCCCCGAAGGGCTGACACCGGCTGCGCCTCAGCAGCCAGACAACCTCCCTCCCTCTCGTCGGGCACTGCAAGCCACACAGCCACTTGTGTCCCCTGTGTCCCTGGAGGCCGCAGCGCGTTTTGGGTTTTGGCGCGGACGGGCCCCTCTCGGCTTCCGTAGTCCATTTGCCCCCAGAGCCTGCCAGACCCCTGGCCCCAGGGGCGGGCCCTGCTGAGTCCCCGAGCGCCTCCTGGGTTCCTGCCACCACCCTTGGGCCGGGATGAGGTGCCACCTTGTGCGTAGAAGCCCTGCACACAGGCAAGAAGACCCCAGGCCCGCGGGCGCGCCCGACCCTGGAGCCCCCTGGCTGGCTGCAGCCACAGGGAACGGGGGTTCTGAGTTGGCAGCCCCCATTCCCGAAGCATCCACGGGCAGTTCCCCGAAGGGCTGACACCGGCTGCGCCTCAGCAGCCAGACAACCTCCCTCCCTCTGGTCGGGCACTGCAAGCCACACAGCCACTTGTGTCCCCTGTGTCCCTGGAGGCCGCAGCGCATTTTGGGTTTTGGCGCGGACGGGCCCCTCTCGGCTTCCGTAGTCCATTTGCCCCGGAGCCTGCCAGACCCCTGGCCCCAGGGGCGGGCCCTGCTGAGTCCCCGAGCGCCTCCTGGGTTCCTGCCACCACCCTTGGGCCGGGATGAGGTGCCACCTTGTGCGTAGAAGCCCTGCACACAGGCAAGAAGCCCCAGAGGCCCGCGGGCGCGCCCGACCCTGGAGCCCCCTGGCTGGCTACAGCCACAGGGAACGGGGGTTCTGAGTTGGCAGCCCCCATTCCCGAAGCATCCACGGGCAGTTCCCCGAAGGGCTGACACCGGCTGCGCCTCAGCAGCCAGACAACCTCCCTCCCTCTGGTCGGGCACTGCAAGCCACACAGCCACTTGTGTCCCCTGTGTCCCTGGAGGCCGCAGCGCGTTTTGGGTTTTGGCGCGGACGGGCCCCTCTTGGCTTCCGTAGTCCATTTGCCCCCGGAGCCTGCCAGACCCCTGGCCCCAGGGGCGGGCCCTGCTGAGTCCCCGAGCGCCTCCTGGGTTCCTGCCACCACCCTTGGGCCGGGATGAGGTGCCACCTTGTGCGTAGAAGCCCTGCACACAGGCAAGAAGCCCCCCAGGCCCGCCCGACCCTGGAGCCCCCTGGCTGGCTGCAGCCACAGGGAACGGGGGTTCTGAGTTGGCAGCCCCCATTCCCGAAGCATCCACGGGCAGTTCCCCGAAGGGCTGACACCGGCTGCGCCTCAGCAGCCAGACAACCTCCCTCCCTCTGGTCGCGCACTGCAAGCCACACAGCCACTTGTGTCCCCTGTGTCCCTGGAGGCCGCAGCGCGTTTTGGGTTTTGGCGTGGACGGGCCCCTCTCGGCTTCCGTAGTCCATTTGCCCCCGGAGCCTGCCAGACCCCTGGCCCCAGGGGCGGGCCCTGCTGAGTCCCCGAGCGCCTCCTGGGTTCCTGCCACCACCCTTGGGCCGGGATGAGGTGCCACCTTGTGCGTAGAAACCCTGCACACAGGCAAGAAGCCCCCAGGCCCGCGGGCGCGCCCGACCCTGGAGCCCCCTGGCTGGCTGCAGCCACAGGGAACGGGGGTTCTGAGTTGGTAGCCCCCATTCCCGAAGCATCCACGAGCAGTTCCCCGAAGGGCTGACACCGGCTGCGCCTCAGCAGCCAGACAACCTCCCTCCCTCTGGTCGGGCACTGCATGCCACACAGCCACTTGTGTCCCCTGTGTCCCTGGAGGCCGCAGCGTGTTTTGGGTTTTGGCGCGGACGGGCCCCTCTCGGCTTCCGTAGTCCATTTGCCCCCGGAGCCTGCCAGACCCCTGGCCCCAGGGGCGGGCCCTGCTGAGTCCCCGAGCGCCTCCTGGGTTCCTGCCACCACAATTGGGCCGGGATGAGGTGCCACCTTGTGCGTAGAAGCCCTGCACACAGGCAAGAAGCCCCCCAGGCCCGCGGGCGCGCCCGACCCTGGAGCCCCCTGGCTGGCTGCAGCCACAGGGAACGGGGGTTCTGAGTTGGCAGCCCCCATTCCCGAAGCATCCACGGGCAGTTCCCCGAAGGGCTGACACCGGCTGCGCCTCAGCAGCCAGACAACCTCCCTCCCTCTCGTCGGGCACTGCAAGCCACACAGCCACTTGTGTCCCCTGTGTCTCTGGAGGCCGCAGCGCGTTTTGGGTTTTGGCGCGGACGGGCCCCTCTCGGCTTCCGTAGTCCATTTGCCCCCAGAGCCTGCCAGACCCCTGGCCCCAGGGGCGGGCCCTGCTGAGTCCCCGAGCGCCTCCTGGGTTCCTGCCACCACCCTTGGGCCGGGATGAGGTGCCACCTTGTGCGTAGAAGCCCTGCACACAGGCAAGAAGACCCCAGGCCCGCGGGCGCGCCCGACCCTGGAGCCCCCTGGCTGGCTGCAGCCACAGGGAACGGGGTTCTGAGTTGGCAGCCCCCATTCCCGAAGCATCCACGGGCAGTTCCCCGAAGGGCTGACACCGGCTGCGCCTCAGCAGCCAGACAACCTCCCTCCCTCTGGTCGGGCACTGCAAGCCACACAGCCACTTGTGTCCCCTGTGTCCCTGGAGGCCGCAGCGCATTTTGGGTTTTGGCGCGGACGGGCCCCTCTCGGCTTCCGTAGTCCATTTGCCCCGGAGCCTGCCAGACCCCTGGCCCCAGGGGCGGGCCCTGCTGAGTCCCCGAGCGCCTCCTGGGTTCCTGCCACCACCCTTGGGCCGGGATGAGGTGCCACCTTGTGCGTAGAAGCCCTGCACACAGGCAAGAAGCCCCAGAGGCCCGCGGGCGCGCCCGGACCCTGGAGCCCCCTGGCTGGCTACAGCCACAGGGAACGGGGGTTCTGAGTTGGCAGCCCCCATTCCCGAAGCATCCACGGGCAGTTCCCCGAAGGGCTGACACCGGCTGCGCCTCAGCAGCCAGACAACCTCCCTCCCTCTGGTCGGGCACTGCAAGCCACACAGCCACTTGTGTCCCCTGTGTCCCTGGAGGCCGCAGCGCGTTTTGGGTTTTGGCGCGGACGGGCCCCTCTTGGCTTCCGTAGTCCATTTGCCCCCGGAGCCTGCCAGACCCCTGGCCCCAGGGGCGGGCCTTGCTGAGTCCCCGAGCGCCTCCTGGGTTCCTGCCACCACCCTTGGGCCGGGATGAGGTGCCACCTTGTGCGTAGAAGCCCTGCACACAGGCAAGAAGCCCCCCAGGCCCGCCCGACCCTGGAGCCCCCTGGCTGGCTGCAGCCACAGGGAACGGGGGTTCTGAGTTGGCAGCCCCCATTCCCGAAGCATCCACGGGCAGTTCCCCGAAGGGCTGACACCGGCTGCGCCTCAGCAGCCAGACAACCTCCCTCCCTCTGGTCGCGCACTGCAAGCCACACAGCCACTTGTGTCCCCTGTGTCCCTGGAGGCCGCAGCGCGTTTTGGGTTTTGGCGTGGACGGGCCCCTCTCGGCTTCCGTAGTCCATTTGCCCCCGGAGCCTGCCAGACCCCTGGCCCCAGGGGCGGGCCCTGCTGAGTCCCCGAGCGCCTCCTGGGTTCCTGCCACCACCCTTGGGCCGGGATGAGGTGCCACCTTGTGCGTAGAAGCCCTGCACACAGGCAAGAAGCCCCCAGGCCCGCGGGCGCGCCCGACCCTGGAGCCCCCTGGCTGGCTGCAGCCACAGGGAACGGGGGTTCTGAGTTGGTAGCCCCCATTCCCGAAGCATCCACGAGCAGTTCCCCGAAGGGCTGACACCGGCTGCGCCTCAGCAGCCAGACAACCTCCCTCCCTCTGGTCGGGCACTGCATGCCACACAGCCACTTGTGTCCCCTGTGTCCCTGGAGGCCGCAGCGTGTTTTGGGTTTTGGCGCGGACGGGCCCCTCTCGGCTTCCGTAGTCCATTTGCCCCCGGAGCCTGCCAGACCCCTGGCCCCAGGGGCGGGCCCTGCTGAGTCCCCGAGCGCCTCCTGGGTTCCTGCCACCACAATTGGGCCGGGATGAGGTGCCACCTTGTGCGTAGAAGCCCTGCACACAGGCAAGAAGCCCCCCAGGCCCGCGGGCGCGCCCGACCCTGGAGCCCCCTGGCTGGCTGCAGCCACAGGGAACGGGGGTTCTGAGTTGGCAGCCCCCATTCCCGAAGCATCCACGGGCAGTTCCCCGAAGGGCTGACACCGGCTGCGCCTCAGCAGCCAGACAACCTCCCTCCCTCTCGTCGGGCACTGCAAGCCACACAGCCACTTGTGTCCCCTGTGTCCCTGGAGGCCGCAGCGCGTTTTGGGTTTTGGCGCGGACGGGCCCCTCTCGGCTTCCGTAGTCCATTTGCCCCCAGAGCCTGCCAGACCCCTGGCCCCAGGGGCGGGCCCTGCTGAGTCCCCGAGCGCCTCCTGGGTTCCTGCCACCACCCTTGGGCCGGGATGAGGTGCCACCTTGTGCGTAGAAGCCCTGCACACAGGCAAGAAGACCCCAGGCCCGCGGGCGCGCCCGACCCTGGAGCCCCCTGGCTGGCTGCAGCCACAGGGAACGGGGGTTCTGAGTTGGCAGCCCCCATTCCCGAAGCATCCACGGGCAGTTCCCCGAAGGGCTGACACCGGCTGCGCCTCAGCAGCCAGACAACCTCCCTCCCTCTGGTCGGGCACTGCAAGCCACACAGCCACTTGTGTCCCCTGTGTCCCTGGAGGCCGCAGCGCATTTTGGGTTTTGGCGCGGACGGGCCCCTCTCGGCTTCCGTAGTCCATTTGCCCCGGAGCCTGCCAGACCCCTGGCCCCAGGGGCGGGCCCTGCTGAGTCCCCGAGCGCCTCCTGGGTTCCTGCCACCACCCTTGGGCCGGGATGAGGTGCCACCTTGTGCGTAGAAGCCCTGCACACAGGCAAGAAGCCCCAGAGGCCCGCGGGCGCGCCCGACCCTGGAGCCCCCTGGCTGGCTACAGCCACAGGGAACGGGGGTTCTGAGTTGGCAGCCCCCATTCCCGAAGCATCCACGGGCAGTTCCCCGAAGGGCTGACACCGGCTGCGCCTCAGCAGCCAGACAACCTCCCTCCCTCTGGTCGGGCACTGCAAGCCACACAGCCACTTGTGTCCCCTGTGTCCCTGGAGGCCGCAGCGCGTTTTGGGTTTTGGCGCGGACGGGCCCCTCTTGGCTTCCGTAGTCCATTTGCCCCCGGAGCCTGCCAGACCCCTGGCCCCAGGGGCGGGCCCTGCTGAGTCCCCGAGCGCCTCCTGGGTTCCTGCCACCACCCTTGGGCCGGGATGAGGTGCCACCTTGTGCGTAGAAGCCCTGCACACAGGCAAGAAGCCCCCCAGGCCCGCCCGACCCTGGAGCCCCCTGGCTGGCTGCAGCCACAGGGAACGGGGGTTCTGAGTTGGCAGCCCCCATTCCCGAAGCATCCACGGGCAGTTCCCCGAAGGGCTGACACCGGCTGCGCCTCAGCAGCCAGACAACCTCCCTCCCTCTGGTCGGGCACTGCAAGCCACACAGCCACTTGTGTCCCCTGTGTCCCTGGAGGCCGCAGCGCGTTTTGGGTTTTGGCGTGGACGGGCCCCTCTCGGCTTCCGTAGTCCATTTGCCCCCGGAGCCTGCCAGACCCCTGGCCCCAGGGGCGGGCCCTGCTGAGTCCCCGAGCGCCTCCTGGGTTCATGCCACCACCCTTGGGCCGGGATGAGGTGCCACCTTGTGCGTAGAAGCCCTGCACACAGGCAAGAAGCCCCCCAGGCCCGCGGGCGCGCCCGACCCTGGAGCCCCCTGGCTGGCTGCAGCCACAGGGAACGGGGGTTCTGAGTTGGCAGCCCCCATTCCCGAAGCATCCACGGGCAGTTCCCCGAAGGGCTGACACCGGCTGCGCCTCAGCAGCCAGACAACCTCCCTCCCTCTGGTCGGGCACTGCAAGCCACACAGCCACTTGTGTCCCCTGTGTCCCTGGAGGCCGCAGCGCGTTTTGGGTTTTGGCGCGGACGGGCCCCTCTCGGCTTCCGTAGTCCATTTGCCCCCGGAGCCTGCCAGACCCCTGGCCCCAGGGGCGGGCCCTGCTGAGTCCCCGAGCGCCTCCTGGGTTCCTGCCACCACCCTTGGGCCGGGATGAGGTGCCACCTTGTGCGAAGAAGCCCTGCACACAGGCAAGAAGACCCCAGGCCCGCGGGCGCGCCCGACCCTGGAGCCCCCTGGCTGGCTGCAGCCACAGGGAACGGGGGTTCTGAGTTGGCAGCCCCCATTCCCGAAGCATCCACGGGCAGTTCCCCGAAGGGCTGACACCGGCTGCGCCTCAGCAGCCAGACAACCTCCCTCCCTCTGGTCGGGCACTGCAAGCCACACAGCCACTTGTGTCCCCTGTGTCCCTGGAGGCCGCAGCGCGTTTTGGGTTTTGGCGCGGACGGGCCCCTCTCGGCTTCCGTAGTCCATTTGCCCCGGAGCCTGCCAGATCCCTGGCCCCAGGGGCGGGCCCTGCTGAGTCCCCGAGCGCCTCCTGGGTTCCTGCCACCACCCTTGGGCCGGGATGAGGTGCCACCTTGTGCGTAGAAGCCCTGCACACAGGCAAGAAGCCCCAGAGGCCCGCGGGCGCGCCCGACCCTGGAGCCCCCTGGCTGGCTGCAGCCACAGGGAACGGGGGTTCTGAGTTGGCAGCCCCCATTCCCGAAGCATCCACGGGCAGTTCCCCGAAGGGCTGACACCGGCTGCGCCTCAGCAGCCAGACAACCTCCCTCCCTCTGGTCGGGCACTGCAAGCCACACAGCCACTTGTGTCCCCTGTGTCCCTGGAGGCCGCAGCGCGTTTTGGGTTTTGGCGCGGACGGGCCCCTCTCGGCTTCCGTAGTCCATTTGCCCCCGGAGCCTGCCAGACCCCTGGCCCCAGGGGCGGGCCCTGCTGAGTCCCCGAGCGCCTCCTGGGTTCCTGCCACCACCCTTGGGCCGGGATGAGGTGCCACCTTGTGCGTAGAAGCCCTGCACACAGGCAAGAAGCCCCCCAGGCCCGCGGGCGCGCCCGACCCTGGAGCCCCCTGGCTGGCTGCAGCCACAGGGAACGGGGGTTCTGAGTTGGCAGCCCCCATTCCCGAAGCATCCACGGGCAGTTCCCCGAAGGGCTGACACCGGCTGCGCCTCAGCAGCCAGACAACCTCCCTCCCTCTGGTCGGGCACTGCAAGCCACACAGCCACTTGTGTCCCCTGTGTCCCTGGAGGCCGCAGCGCGTTTTGGGTTTTGGCGCGGACGGGCCCCTCTCGGCTTCCGTAGTCCATTTGCCCCCGGAGCCTGCCAGACCCCTGGCCCCAGGGGCGGGCCCTGCTGAGTTCCCGAGCGCCTCCTGGGTTCCTGCCACCACCCTTGGGCCGGGATGAGGTGCCACCTTGTGCGTAGAAGCCCTGCACACAGGCAAGAAGACCCCAGGCCCGCGGGCGTGCCCGACCCTGGAGCCCCCTGGCTGGCTGCAGCCACAGGGAACGGGGGTTCTGAGTTGGCAGCCCCCATTCCCGAAGCATCCACGGGCAGTTCCCCGAAGGGCTGACACCGGCTGAACCTCAGCAGCCAGACAACCTCCCTCCCTCTGGTCGGGCACTGCAAGCCACACAGCCACTTGTGTCCCCTGTGTCCCTGGAGGCCGCAGCGCGTTTTGGGTTTTGGCGCGGACGGGCCCCTCTCGACTTCCGTAGTCCATTTGCCCCCGGAGCCTGCCAGACCCCTGGCCCCAGGGGCGGGCCTTGCTGAGTCCCCGAGCGCCTCCTGAGTTCCTGCCACCACCCTTGGGCCGGGATGAGGTGCCACCTTGTGCGTAGAAGCCCTGCACACAGGCAAGAAGCCCCCCAGGCCCGCGGGCGCGCCCGACCCTGGAGCCCCTTGGCTGGCTGCAGCCACAGGGAACGGGGGTTCTGAGTTGGCAGCCCCCATTCCCGAAGCATCCACGGGCAGTTCCCCGAAGGGCTGACACCGGCTGAACCTCAGCAGCCAGACAACCTCCCTCTGGTCGGGCACTGCAAGCCACACAGCCACTTGTATCCCCTGTGTCCCTGGAGGCCGCAGCGCGTTTTGGGTTTTGGCGCGGACGGGCCCCTCTCGGCTTCTGTATTCCATTTGCCCCCAGAGCCTACCAGACCCCTGGCCCCAGGGGCGGGCCTTGCTGAGTCCCCGAGCGCCTCCTGAGTTCCTGCCCCACACTTGGGCCGGGATGAGGTGCCACCTTGTGCGTAGAAGCCCTGCACACAGGCAAGAAGACCCCAGGCCCGCGGGCGCGCCCGACCCTGGAGCCCCCTGGCTGGCTGCAGCCACAGGGAACGGGGGTTCTGAGTTGGCAGCCCCCATTCCCGAAGCATCCACGGGCAGTTCCCCGAAGGGCTGACACCGGCTGCGCCTCAGCAACCAGACAACCTCCCTCCCTCTGGTCGGGCAATGCAAGCCACACAGCCACTTGTGTCCCCTGTGTCCCTGGAGGCCGCAGCGCGTTTTGGGTTTTGGCGCGGACGGGCCCCTCTCGGCTTCCGTAGTCCATTTGCCCCGGAGCCTGCCAGACCCCTGGCCCCAGGGGCGGGCCCTGCTGAGTCCCCGAGCGCCTCCTGGGTTCCTGCCACCACCCTTGGGCCGGGATGAGGTGCCACCTTGTGCGTAGAAGCCCTGCACACAGGCAAGAAGCCCCCCAGGCCCGCGGGCGCGCCCGACCCTGGAGCCCCCTGGCTGGCTGCAGCCACAGGGAACGGGGGTTCTGAGTTGGCAGCCCCCATTCCCGAAGCATCCACGGGCAGTTCCCCGAAGGGCTGAAACCGGCTGCGCCTCAGCAGCCAGACAAACTCCCTCCCTCTGGTCGGGCACTGCAAGCCACACAGCCACTTGTGTCCCCTGTGTCCCTGGAGGCCGCAGCGCGTTTTGGGTTTTGGCGCGGACGGGCCCCTCTCGGCTTCCGTAGTCCATTTGCCCCGGAGCCTGCCAGACCCCTGGCCCCAGGGGCGGGCCCTGCTGAGTCCCCGAGTGCCTCCTGAGTTCCTGCCACCACCCTTGGGCCGGGATGAGGTGCCACCTTGTGCGTAGAAGCCCTGCACACAGGCAAGAAGCCCCCCAGGCCCGCGGGCGCGCCCGACCCTGGAGCCCCCTGGCTGGCTGCAGCCACAGGGAATGGGGGTTCTGAGTTGGCAGCCCCCATTCCCGAAGCATCGATGGGCAGTTCTCCGAAGGGCTGACACCGGCTGCGCCTCAGCAGCCAGACAACCTCCCTCCCTCTGGTCGGGCACTGCAAGCCACACAGCCACTTGTGTCCCCTGTGTCCCTGGAGGCCACAGCGCGTTTTGGGTTTTGGCGCGGACGGGCCCCTCTCGGCTTCCGTAGTCCATTTGCCCCCGAGGCTGCCAGACCCCTGGCCCCAGGGGCGGGCCCTGCTGAGTCCCCGAGAGCCTCCTGAGTTCCTGCCACCACCCTTGGGCCGGGATGAGGTGCCACCTTGTGCGTAGAAGCCCTGCACACAGGCAAGAAGCCCCCTAGGCCCGCGGGCGCGCCCGACCCTGGAGCCCCTTGGCTGGCTGCAGCCACAGGGAACGGGGGTTCTGAGTTGGCAGCCCCCATTCCCGAAGCATCCACGGGCAGTTCCCCGAAGGGCTGACACCGGCTGAACCTCAGCAGCCAGACAACCTCCCTCTGGTCGGGCACTGCAAGCCACACAGCCACTTGTATCCCCTGTGTCCCTGGAGGCCGCAGCGCGTTTTGGGTTTTGGCGCGGACGGGCCCCTCTCGGCTTCTGTATTCCATTTGCCCCCAGAGCCTACCAGACCCCTGGCCCCAGGGGCGGGCCTTGCTGAGTCCCCGAGCGCCTCCTGAGTTCCTGCCACCACCCTTGGGCCGGGATGAGGTGCCACCTTGTGCGTAGAAGCCCTGCACAAAGGCAAGAAGACACCAGGCCCGCGGGCGCGCCCGACCCTGGAGCCCCCTGGCTGGCTGCAGCCACAGGGAACGGGGGTTCTGAGTTGGCAGCCCCCATTCCCGAAGCATCCACGGGCAGTTCCCCGAAGGGCTGACACCGGCTGCGCCTCAGCAGCCAGACAACCTCCCTCCCTCTGGTCGGGCAATGCAAGCCACACAGCCACTTGTGTCCCCTGTGTCCCTGGAGGCCGCAGCGCGTTTTGGGTTTTGGCGCGGACGGGCCCCACTCGGCTTCCCTAGTCCATTTGCCCCGGAGCCTGCCAGACCCCTGGCCCCAGGGGCGGGCCCTGCTGAGTCCCCGAGCGCCTCCTGGGTTCCTGCCACCACCCTTGGGCCGGGATGAGGTGCCACCTTGTGCGTAGAAGCCCTGCACACAGGCAAGAAGCCCCAGAGGCCCGCGGGCGCGCCCGACCCTGGAGCACCCTGGCTGGCTACAGCCACAGGGAACGGGGGTTCTGAGTTGGCAGCCCCCATTCCCGAAGCATCCACGGGCAGTTCCCCGAAGGGCTGACACCGGCTGCGCCTCAGCAGCCAGACAACCTCCCTCCCTCTGGTCGGGCACTGCAAGCCACACAGCCACTTGTGTCCCCTGTGTCCCTGGAGGCCGCAGCGCGTTTTGGGTTTTGGCGCGGACGGGCCCCTCTCGGCTTCCGTAGTCCATTTGCCCCGGAGCCTGCCAGACCCCTGGCCCCAGGGGCGGGCCCTGCTGAGTCCCCGAGTGCCTCCTGGGTTCCTGCCACCACCCTTGGGCCGGGATGAGGTGCCACCTTGTGCGTAGAAGCCCTGCACACAGGCAAGAAGCCCCCAGGCCCGCGGGCGCGCCCGACCCTGGAGCCCCCTGGCTGGCTGCAGCCACAGGGAACGGGGGTTCTGAGTTGGCAGCCCCCATTCCCGAAGCATCCACGGGCAGTTCCCCGAAGGGCTGACACCGGCTGCGCCTCAGCAGCCAGACAACCTCCCTCCCTCTGGTCGGGCACTGCAAGCCACACAGCCACTTGTGTCCCCTGTGTCCCTGGAGGCCGCAGCGCGTTTTGGGTTTTGGCGCGGACGGGCCCCTCTCGGCTTCGTAGTCCATTTGCCCCGGAGCCTGCCAGACCCCTGGCCCCAGGGGCGGGCCCTGCTGAGTCCCCGAGTGCCTCCTGGGTTCCTGCCACCACCCTTGGGCCGGGATGAGGTGCCACCTTGTGCGTAGAAGCCCTGCACACAGGCAAGAAGCCCCCAGGCCCGCGGGCGCGCCCGACCCTGGAGCCCCCTGGCTGGCTGCAGCCACAGGGAACGGGGGTTCTGAGTTGGCAGCCCCCATTCCCGAAGCATCCACGGGCAGTTCCCCGAAGGGCTGACACCGGCTGCGCCTCAGCAGCCAGACAACCTCCCTCCCTCTGGTCGGGCACTGCAAGCCACACAGCCACTTGTGTCCCCTGTGTCCCTGGAGGCCGCAGCGCATTTTGGGTTTTGGCGCGGACGGGCCCCTCTCGGCTTCCGTAGTCCATTTGCCCCCGGAGCCTGCCAGACCCCTGGCCCCAGGGGCGGGCCCTGCTGAGTCCCCGAGCGCCTCCTGGGTTCCTGCCACCACCCTTGGGCCGGGATGAGGTGCCACCTTGTGCGTAGAAGCCCTGCACACAGGCAAGAAGCCCCCCAGGCCCGCCCGACCCTGGAGCCCCCTGGCTGGCTGCAACCACAGGGAACGGGGGTTCTGAGTTGGCAGCCCCCATTCCCGAAGCATCCACGGGCAGTTCCCCAAAGGGCTGACACCGGCTGCGCCTCAGCAGCCAAACAACCTCCCTCCCTCTGGTCGGGCACTGCAAGCCACAAAGCCACTTGTGTCCCCTGTGTCCCTGGAGGCCGCTGCGCGTTTTGGGTTTTGGCGCTGACGGGCCCCTCTCGGCTTCTGTAGTCCATTTGCCCCGGAGCCTGCCAGACCCCTGGCCACAGGAGCGGGCCCTGCTGAGTCCCCGAGTGCCTCCTGGGTTCCTGCCACCACCCTTGGGCCGGGATGAGGTGCCACCTTGTGCGTAGAAGCCCTGCACACAGGCAAGAAGACCCCAGGCCCGCGGGCGCGCCCGACCCTGGAGCCCCCTGGCTGGCTGCAGCCACAGGGAACGGGGGTTCTGAGTTGGCAGCCCCCATTCCCGAAGCATCCACGGGCAGTTCCCCGAAGGGCTGACACCGGCTGCGCCTCAGCAGCCAGACAACCTCCCTCCCTCTGGTCGGGCACTGCAAGCCACACAGCCACTTGTGTCCCCTGTGTCCCTGGAGGCCGCAGCGCGTTTTGGGTTTTGGCGCGGACGGGCCCCTCTCGGCTTCCGTAGTCCATTTGCCCCGGAGCCTGCCAGACCCCTGGCCCCAGGGGCGGGCCCTGCTGAGTCCCCGAGCGCCTCCTGGGTTCCTGCCACCACCCTTGGGCCGGGATGAGGTGCCACCTTGTGCGTAGAAGCCCTGCACACAGGCAAGAAGCCCCCCAGGCCCGCGGGCGCGCCCGACCCTGGAGCCCCCTGGCTGGCTACAGCCACAGGGAATGGGGGTTCTGAGTTGGCAGCCCCCATTCCCGAAGCATCCACGGGCAGTTCCCCGAAGGGCTGACACCGGCTGCGCCTCAGCAGCCAGACAACCTCCCTCCCTCTGGTCGGGCACTGCAAGCCACACAGCCACTTGTGTCCCCTGTGTCCCTGGAGGCCGCAGCGCGTTTTGGGTTTTGGCGCGGACGGGCCCCTCTCGGCTTCCGTAGTCCATTTGGCCCCGGAGCCTGCCAGACCCCTGGCCCCAGGGGCGGGCCCTGCTGAGTCCCCGAGCGCCTCCTGGGTTCCTGCCACCACCCTTGGGCCGGGATGAGGTGCCACCTTGTGCGTAGAAGCCCTGCACACAGGCAAGAAGACCCCAGGCCCGCGGGCGCGCCCAACCCTGGAGCCCCCTGGCTGGCTGCAGCCACAGGGAACGGGGGTTCTGAGTTGGCAGCCCCCATTCCCGAAGCATCCACGGGCAGTTCCCCGAAGGGCTGACACCGGCTGCGCCTCAGCAGCCAGACAACCTCCCTCCCTCTGGTCGGGCACTGCAAGCCACACAGCCACTTGTGTCCCCTGTGTCCCTGGAGGCCGCAGCGCGTTTTGGGTTTTGGCGCGGACGGGCCCCTCTCGGCTTCCGCAGTCCATTTGCCCCGGAGCCTGCCAGACCCCTGGCCCCAGGGGCGGGCCCTGCTGAGTCCCCGAGCGCCTCCTGGGTTCCTGCCACCACCCTTGGGCCGGGATGAGGTGCCACCTTGTGCGTAGAAGCCCTGCACACAGGCAAGAAGCCCCCCAGGCCCGCCCGACCCTGGAGCCCCCTGGCTGGCTGCAGCCACAGGGAACGGGGGTTCTGAGTTGGCAGCCCCCATTCCCGAAGCATCCACGGGCAGTTCCCCGAAGGGCTGACACCGGCTGCGCCTCAGCAGCCAGACAACCTCCCTCCCTCTGGTCGGGCACTGCAAGCCACACAGCCACTTGTGTCCCCTGTGTCCCTGGAGGCCGCAGCGCGTTTTGGGTTTTGGCGTGGACGGGCCCCTCTCGGCTTCCGTAGTCCATTTGCCCCCGGAGCCTGCCAGACCCCTGGCCCCAGGGGCGGGCCCTGCTGAGTCCCCGAGCGCCTCCTGGGTTCCTGCCACCACCCTTGGGCCGGGATGTGGTGCCACCTTGTGCGTAGAAGCCCTGCACACAGGCAAGAAGCCCCCAGGCCCGCGGGCGCGCCCGACCCTGGAGCCCCCTGGCTGGCTGCAGCCACAGGGAACGGGGGTTCTGAGTTGGCAGCCCCCATTCCCGAA
>NW_026909061.1:300000-392000 GCF_033115175.1 Lepus europaeus | reverse complement strand
TCTAAGGAGAAAGCTGGAGGAACTGTGGCCAGAAAAATGATATTTCTTTTAGTATCGATGACATTTTATGCACTTGCCTAACGAAAAGACTTTGCTTTTCTCCAAAACCATTTTATCTGTGATTTTCTCGGACCATTGCATACGAATTCCACACCAGTTTTCCGGATATGACAGGATGAAACTGGAAATATCTGGTTTGTTCTGGCTAACTCAATCCCAGATATTGCTACAGCCTCTCTGTTTGTGTTTTCCGGACACTATCAACGGACTTTATTGTTTTGAGTGTTTTTTATCAGGGAACATTTAACTTTGTGCTTGGAAACACTAATTGGTTCCACATGGAGACACCAGCTCTACACATTCGTATTTTCTAGGGAGAAAGCTAGAGGAAATGAGGAAGACAGACATGATATTTTTGTTTGTATAGATGACATTTTATGCACTTGCCTAACGAAAAGACTTTGCTTTTCTCCAAAACCATTTTTACTGTGATTTTCTCGGTCCATTGCATACGAATTCCACAGCAGTTTGACCGGATATGACTGGGTGTAACCGGAAATATCCGGTTTTATTTTGGCTAACTCAATCCCAGATATTGCTACAGCCTCTGGGTTTGGTCTTTCTGGATATTATCAACGGACTTTATTGTTTTGAATGTTTTTTTATCGGGGAACATTGTATTTTCAGCTTGGATATAGTAATTGGTTCCACATGGAGACACCAGCGCTACACATTCGTATTTTCTAGGGAGAAAGCTAGAGGAACTGCGGCAAACAAACATGATATTTCTGTTTGTCTAGATGACATTTTATGCACTTGTCTAACGAAAAGACTTTGTATTTCTCCAAAACCATTTTATCTGTGATTTTCTCGGTCCATTGCATACGAATTCCAGATCAGTTTGTCCGGATATGACTGGATGAAACCGGAAATATCCGGTTGTGTTTTGGCTAACTCAATCCCAGATATTCCTACAGCCTCTGTGTTTGTGTTTTCTGGATATTATCAATGGACTTTATTGTTTTGAATGTTTTTTTATCGGGGAACATTTTATTTTGAGCTTGGATACAGTAATTGGTACCACATGGAGACACCAGCTCTACATATTCGTATTTTCCATGGAGAAAGCTAGAGGAACTGCGGCAAACAAACATGATATTTCTGTTAGTATCGATTACATTTTATGCACTTGCCTAACGAAAAGATTTTGTTTTTCTCCAAAACGATTTTTACTCTGATTTTCTCGGTCCATTGCATGCAAATTCCACAGGAGTTTGTCCGGATATGACTGGATCAAAACAGAAATATCCGGTTGAGTTCTGGCTAACTCAATCTGAAATATTGCTACAGCCTCTGTGTTTGTATTTTCTGGATATTATCCATGGAATTCATTTTTTTGAATATTTTTATCAGGGAACATTTAATTTTGTGATTGCAAACACTAATTGCTTCCACATGGAGACACCGGCTCTACACATTCGTATTTTCTAGGGAGAAAGCTAGAGGAACTGCGGCAAAAAATATGATATTTCTGTTTGTATAGATGACATTTTATGCACTTGCCTAACGAAAGGACTTTGCTTTTCTCCAAAACCATTTTATCTGTGATTTTCTCGGTCCATTGCATACGAATTCCACACCAGTTTCTCCGGATATGACTGGATGAAACTGGAAATATCTGGGTTTGTTCTGGCTAACTCAATCCCAGATATTGCTACAGCCTCTGTGTTTGTGTTTTCCGGACACTATCAACGGACTTTATTGTTTTGAATGTTTTTTATCAGGGAACATTTAATTTTGTGCTTGGAAACACTAATTGGTTCCACATGGAGACACCAGCTCTACACATTCGTATTTTCTAGGGAGAAAGCCAGAGGAACTGCGACAAACAAACATGATATTTCTGTTTGTATAGATGACATTTTATGCACTTGCCTAATGAAACGACTTTGCTTTTCTCCAAAACCATTTTTACTGTGATTTTCTCGGTCCATTGCATACGAATTCCACACCTCTTTGTCCGGATATGAGTGGATAAAACCGGAAATATCCGGTTTTGTTTTGGCTAACTCAATCCCAGATATTGCTACAGCCTCTGGGTTGGTTTTTTCGGGATATTATCAACAGACTTTATGGTTTTGAAAGTCTTTTATCGGGGAATATTTTATTTTGAGCTTGGATACAGTAATTGGTTCCACATGGAGACACCAGCTCTACACATCGTATTTTCTAGGGAGAAAGCCAGAGGAACTGCTGCAAACAAACATGATATTTCTGTTTGTGTAGATGACATTTTATGCACTTGCCTAACGAAAAGACTTTGCTTTTCTCCAAAACCATTTTTACTGTGATTTTCTCGGTCCATTGCATACGAATTCCAGACCTCTTTGTCCGGATATGACTGGATGAAGCTGGAAATATCCGGTTTTGTTTTGGCTAACTCAATCCCAGATATTGCTACAGCCTGTGGGTTTGTTCTTTTTGGATATTATCAACGGACTTTACTGTTTTGGATGTTTCTTTATCGGGGAACATTGTATTTTCAGCTTGTATACATAATTGGTTCCACATGGAGACACCAGCTCTACACATTCGTATTTTCTAGGGAGAAAGCTAGAGGAACTGCGGCAAACAAACATGCTATTTCTGTTTGCGTAGATGACATTTTATGCAGTTGCCTAACGAAAAGACTTTGCTTTTCTCCAAAACCATTTTCACTCTGATTTTCTCGGTCCATTGCATACGAATTCCACACCACCTTTTCCAGAAATGACTGGATAAAACCAGAAATATCCGGTTGTGTTTTGGCTAACTCAATCCAAAATATTGGGAAAGCTTCTGTGTTTGTGTTTTCTGGATATTATCGATGGACTTTATTGTTTTGGATGTTTTTATCAGGGAACATTTAATTTTGTACCAGTGAAACACTAATTGGTTCATCATGGGGACACCAGCTCTACGCATTCGTATTTTCTAGGGAGAAAGCCAGAGGAAATGAGGAAGAGAAACATGATATTTCTGTTTGTATAGATGACATTTTATGCACTTGCCTAACGAAAAGACTTTGCTTTTCCCCAAACCATTTATGCTCTGATTTTCTCGGTCCATTGCATACGAATTCCACACCTCTTTGTCCGGATATGAGTGGATAAAACCGGAAATATCCGGTTTTGTTTTGGCTAACTCAATCCCAGATATTGCTACAGCCTCTGGGTTTGTTCTTTCTGGATATTATCAACGGACTTTATTGTTTTGGATGTTTTTTTATCGGGGAACATTGTATTTTCAGCTTGGATACATAATTGGTTCCACATGGAGACACCAGCTCTTCGCATTCGTATTTTCTAGGGAGGAAGCTAGAGGAACTGTGACAAACAAACATGCTATTTCTGTTTGTATAGATGACATTTTATGCACTTGCCTAACGAAAAGACTTTGCTTTTCTCCAAAACCATTTTTACTGTGATTTTCTCGGTCCATTGCATACGAATTCCACACTTCTTTGTTCGGATATGAGTGGATAAAACCGGAAATATCCAGTTTTGTTTTGCTAACTCAATCCCAGATATTGCTACAGACTCTGGGTTGGTTTTTTCGGGATATTATCAACAGACTTTATTGTTTTGAAAGTCTTTTATCAGGGAACATTTTATTTTCAGCTTGGATACATAATTGGTTCCACATGGAGACACCAGCTCTACACATTCGTATTTTCTAGGGAGAAAGCAAGTGGAACTCCTGCAAACATACATGATATTTCTGTTTGTGTAGATGACATTTTATGCACTTGCCTAACGAAAAGACTTTGCTTTTCCCCAATACCATTTTTGCTCTGATTTTCTCGGTCCATTGCATACGAATTCCACACCACCTTTTCCAGAAATGACTGGATAAAACCAGAAATATCCGGTTGTGTTTTGGCTAACTCAATCCAAAATATTGGGAAAGCTTCTGTGTTTGTGTTTTCTGGATATTATCGATGGACTTTATTGTTTTGAATGTTTTTATCAGGGAACATTTAATTTTGTACCACTGAAACACTAATTGGTTCATCATGGGGACACGAGCTCTACACATTCATATTTTCTAGGGAGAAAGCTCGAGGAAATGTGGAAGAGAAACATGATATTTCTGTTTGTCTAGATGACATTTTATGCACTTGCCTAACGAAAAGACTTTGCTTTTCTCCAAAACCATTTTTACTGTGATTTTCTCGGTGCATTGCATACGAATTCCACACCTCTTTGTCCGGATAGGAGTGGATAAAACCGGAAATATCCGGTTTTGTTTTGGCTAACTCAATCCCAGATATTGCTACAGACTCTGGGTTGGTTTTTTCGGGATACTATCAACAGACTTTATTGTTTTGAATATTTTTATCAGGGAACATTTAATTTTGTACAGTAGAAACACTAATTGGATGCACATGGGGACACCAGCTCTACACATTCGTATTTTCTAAGGAGAAAGCTAGAGGAACTGTGGCCAAAAAAATGATATATCTTTTAGTATCGATTACATTTTATGCACTTGCCTAACGAAATGACTTTGCTTTTCTCCAAAACCATTTTTACTGTGATTTTCTCGGTCCATTCCATAGGAATTCCACACCAGTTTTCCGGATATGACAGGATGAAACTGGAAATATCTGGGTTTGTTCTGGCTAACTCAATCCCAGATATTGCTACAGCCTCTGTGTTTGTGTTTTCCGGACACTATCAACGGACTTTATTGTTTTGAATGTTTTTTATCAGGGAACATTTAATTTTGTGCTTGGAAACACTAATTGGTTCCACATGGAGACACCAGCTCTACACATTTGTATTTTCTAGGGAGAAAGCTAGAGGAACTGTGACAAACAAACATGCTATTTCTGTTTGTATAGATGACATTTTATGCACTTGCCTAACGAAAAGACTTTGCTTTTCTCCAAAACCATTTTTACTGTGATTTTCTCGGTCCATTGCATACGAATTCCACACTTCTTTGTCCGGATATGAGTGGATAAAACCGGAAATATCCGGTTTTGTTTCGCTAACTCAATCCCAGATATTGCTACAGACTCTGGGTTGGTTTTTTCGGGATATTATCAACAGACTTTATTGTTTTGAAAGTCTTTTATCAGGGAACATTTTATTTTGAGCTTGGATACAGTAATTGGTTCCACATGGAGACACCAGCTCTACACATTCGTATTTTCTAGGGAGAAAGCAAGTGGAACTCCTGCAAACATACATGATATTTCTGTTTGTGTAGATGACATTTTATGCACTTGCCTAACGAAAAGACTTTGCTTTTCCCCAAACCATTTTTGCTCTGATTTTCTCGGTCCATTGCATACGAATTCCACACCACCTTTTCCAGAAATGACTGGATAAAACCAGAAATATCCGGTTGTGTTTTGGCTAACTCAATCCAAAATATTGGGAAAGCTTCTGTGTTTGTGTTTTCTGGATATTATCGATGGACTTTATTGTTTTGGATGTTTTTATCAGGGAACATTTAATTTTGTACCAGTGAAACACTAATTGGTTCATCATGGGGACACCAGCTCTACGCATTCGTATTTTCTAGGGAGAAAGCCAGAGGAAATGAGGAAGAGAAACATGATATTTCTGTTTGTATAGATGACATTTTATGCACTTGCCTAACGAAAAGACTTTGCTTTTCCCCAAACCATTTATGCTCTGATTTTCTCGGTCCATTGCATACGAATTCCACACCTCTTTGTCCGGATATGAGTGGATAAAACCGGAAATATCCGGTTTTGTTTTGGCTAACTCAATCCCAGATATTGCTACAGACTCTGGGTTGGTTTTTTTGGGATATTATCAACAGACTTTATTGTTTTGAATATTTTTATCAGGGAACATTTAATTTTGTACCGTAGAAACACTAATTGGATCCACATGGGGACACCAGCTCTACATATTCATGTTTTCTTAGGAGAAAGCTAGAGGAACTGTGGCCAAAGAAATGATATTTCTTTTAGTATCGATGACATTTTATGCACTTGCCTAATGAAAAGACTTTGCTTTTCTCCAAAACCATTTTTACTGTGATTTTCTCGGTCCATTGCATACGAATTCCACACCAGTTTTCCGGATATGACAGGATGAAACTGGAAATATCTGGGTTTGTTCTGGCTAACTCAATCCCAGATATTGCTACAGCCTCTGTGTTTGTGTTTTCCGGACACTATCAACGGACTTTATTGTTTTGAATGTTTTTTATCAGGGAACATTTAATTTTGTGCTTGGAAACACTAATTGGTTCCACATGGAGACACCAGCTCTACACATTTGTATTTTCTAGGGAGAAAGCTAGAGGAACTGTGACAAACAAACATGCTATTTCTGTTTGTATAGATGACATTTTATGCACTTGCCTAACGAAAAGACTTTGCTTTTCTCCAAAACCATTTTTACTGTGATTTTCTCGGTCCATTGCATACGAATTCCACACTTCTTTGTCCGGATATGAGTGGATAAAACCGGAAATATCCGGTTTTGTTTCGCTAACTCAATCCCAGATATTGCTACAGACTCTGGGTTGGTTTTTTCGGGATATTATCAACAGACTTTATTGTTTTGAAAGTCTTTTATCAGGGAACATTTTATTTTGAGCTTGGATACAGTAATTGGTTCCACATGGAGACACCAGCTCTACACATTCGTATTTTCTAGGGAGAAAGCAAGTGGAACTCCTGCAAACATACATGATATTTCTGTTTGTGTAGATGACATTTTATGCACTTGCCTAACGAAAAGACTTTGCTTTTCCCCAAACCATTTTTGCTCTGATTTTCTCGGTCCATTGCATACGAATTCCACACCACCTTTTCCAGAAATGACTGGATAAAACCAGAAATATCCGGTTGTGTTTTGACTAACTCAATCCAAAATATTGGGAAAGCTTCTGTGTTTGTGTTTTCTGGATATTATCGATGGACTTTATTGTTTTGGATGTTTTTATCAGGGAACATTTAATTTTGTACCAGTGAAACACTAATTGGTTCATCATGGGGACACCAGCTCTACGCATTCGTATTTTCTAGGGAGAAAGCCAGAGGAAATGAGGAAGAGAAACATGATATTTCTGTTTGTATAGATGACATTTTATGCACTTGCCTAACGAAAAGACTTTGGTTTTCTCCAAAACCATTTTTACTGTGATTTTCTCGGTCCATTGCATACGAATTCCACACCTCTTTGTCCGGATATGAGTGGATAAAACCGGAAATATCCGGTTTTGTTTTGGCTAACTCAATCCCAGATATTGCTACAGACTCTGGGTTGGTTTTTTCGGGATATTATCAACAGACTTTATTGTTTTGAATATTTTTATCAGGGAACATTTAATTTTGTACCGTAGAAACACTAATTGGATCCACATGGGTACACCAGCTCTACATATTCATGTTTTCTTAGGAGAAAGCTAGAGGAACTGTGGCCAAAGAAATGATATTTCTTTTAGTATCGATGACATTTTATGCACTTGCCTAATGAAAAGACTTTGCTTTTCTCCAAAACCATTTTATCTGTGATTTTCTCGGTCCATTGCATACGAATTCCACACCAGTTTTCCGGATATGACAGGATGAAACTGGAAATATCTGGGATTGTTCTGGCTAACTCAATCCCAGATATTGCTACAGCCTCTGTGTTTGTGTTTTCCGGACACTATCAACGGACTTTATTGTTTTGAATGTTTTTTATCAGGGAACATTTAATTTTCTGCTTGGAAACACTAATTGGTTCCACATGGAGACACCAGCTCTACACATTCGTATTTTCTAGGGAGAAAGCCAGAGGAACTGCTTCAAACAAACATGATATTTCTGTTTGTGTAGATGACATTTTATGCACTTGCCTAACGAAAAGACTTTGCTTTTCTCCAAAACCATTTTTACTGTGATTTTCTCGGTCCATTGCATACGAATTCCACACCTCTTTGTCCGGATATGAGTGGATAAAACCGGAAATATCCGGTTTTGTTTTGGCTAACTCAATCCCAGAGATTGCTACAGCCTCTGGGTTTGTTCTTTCTGGATATTTTCAACGGACTTTATTGTTTTGGATGTTTTTTATCGGGGAACATTGTATTTTCAGCTTGGATACATTATTGGTTCCACATGGAGACACCAGCTCTTCGCATTCGTATTTTCTAGGGAGAAAGCTAGAGGAACTGCGACAAACAAACATGTTATTTCTGTTTGTATAGATGACATTTTATGCACTTGCCTAACGAAAAGACTTTGCTTTTCTCCAAAACCATTTTTACTGTGATTTTCTCGGTCCATTGCATACGAATTCCACACCTCTTTGTCAGGATATGAGTGGATAAAACCGGAAATATCCGGTTTTGTTTCGCTAACTCAATCCCAGATATTGCTACAGACTCTGGGTTGGTTTATTCGGGATATTATCAACAGACTTTATTGTTTTGAATGTGTTTTATCGGGGAACATTTTATTTTGAGCTTGGATACAGTAATTGGTTCCACATGGAGACACCAGCTCTACGCATTCGTATTTTCTAGGGAGAAAGCCAGAGGAACTGCTGCAAACAAACATGATATTTCTGTTTGTGTAGATGACATTTTATGCACTTGCCTAACGAAAAGACTTTGCTTTTCTCCAAAACCATTTTTACTGTGATTTTCTCGGTCCATTGCATACGAATTCCACACCTCTTTGTCCGGATATGACTGGATGAAACCGGAAATATCCAGTTTTGTTTTGGCTAACTCAATCCCAGATATTGCTACAGACTCTGGGTTGGTTTTTTCGGGATATTATCAACATACTTTATTGTTTTGAAAGTCTTTTATCGTGGAACATTTTATTTTGAACTTGGATACAGTAATTGGTTCCACATGGAGACACCAGCTCTACATATTCGTATTTTCTAGGGAGAAAGCCAGTGGAACTGCTGCAAGCATACATGATATTTCTGTTTGTGTAGATGACATTTTATGCACTTGCCCAACGAAAAGACTTTGCTTTTCTCCAAAACCATTTTTACTGTGATTTTCTCGGTCCATTGCATACGAATTCCACACCTCTTTGTCCGGATATGACTGGATGAAACTGGAAATATCCGGTTTTGTTTTGGCTAACTCAATCCCAGATATTGCTACAGCCTCTGGGTTTGTTCTGTAAGACCCCTTAAGCAGGTGTCCCACAATCCGGACCCCCAGACACACAAACTCCACGCCAATCGCTGCAAGAACAAGAGGAAGTTTATTGCATTTGCAAATGGGCCGTCTCAATAGCACACTCTAGTGGCGTGCAGAGAGAGCGGCCCCGATCATCAATTTCACAGAGTATTTAAGGCTTAAAACCACAACATTAGCATAAAGAATTACAGGGTAGAAGGGGGTTTCCAGGGTAAAAGGGAAGAAGTTACATGCTGTACGTGCCTTGTGGTTTCATTTTTAGCTTGAGCAAGCAAGGGCAGGGGTCGTATCCCTGGTAACAGGATATAGGTTGGGTACATTTTCTGTTAACTTTGGCTTTTATAGTTCCTAAAAACGGTTACAAAAATGATTACATACTGCAAGTTTAGCTAAAGTTCAGTTATCTTATGAAAGCATTTTTTATTTCTTGCAAAAATTGTTGCAAGCCCAGCCAATTAATACAGAAGCAGAACAATATGCAGTTAGCTCAAGCAACTCCATTTTTAAGCCTGTCCAGAGCAGCTTTATTTTAAACCTACCTAATGCTTTCATTCCCCCCTTTTCTTTTTGGCAAATTTTAATCTTAAAATTTAAGGGACTACTCTTAACCCCTGTCTCTGTTATTGTTGTATTAAAAACCTTTTAAAGCTTTACTTTTATAAGAATACATGTTAACAAACTGAAACAGTCTTTTTTTTTATGTTTTAGGGCTATTAACCAAAGGGATGAATCAAACCAGCTCTAAAACCAAAAATAATATAATTAAGGGTCCTGCAGTGGTGGAAATTAGGTTTAAAAAGCGGTTTCTTGTACCCGGCCATAAAGCAGGAGACGAGCAGCAAGGACTCACAGGTTCCTCTGTCGTCAGAGAGGGTGGAGAGGTCGGGGTTGGGGTGCGAGAGGTCGGGGGTTGGCCCTTGGATCTTGGGGGTGTAACCCTAGGCACAGGCCTCTGAACAGGCCCCTGCACAGGCCTCTGATCTGTTAATACTTTATTTGGTCCATCCGATTTGGTCATGACAGTAATTGTCCGGCTTAATGCAAATAGGGCAAAGGGGTCTTTGGCCGGTCTGTACAAGTATATGCCCCATGACTTAGGCCCGACCCATTTATCCTGTTTTCCCTTATCTGTAAAGCGAAGAATCTGGAGGTGGCATCTACCCTGCGTCCCATTTATACAAGTACTGCAATCTCTACCCCCACAGTTGTTAAATGTTATGCCTGGAGCCGCCCCGACAGTAATCAGGTCCCATGAAGATGAGGGTTTCCAATATACACTTCCAGTGGTTTCACAGCCCCACTTTTCACAGTACCCTACTTCGGGGCCCCCACAGCCTGGAAGGGATTTTCCATTCTTTCCCCCGGGACAGACATAGGTTCCTCCCCTCCCAACACATACATCATCAGCATCAAAAAGTTGGCAAAGGTCAAAATACAAATCAGGAAAATAATCACTAAGAACATTAAAGCCAGAGGTGCTATTAACAGTTGCCCCGGTTCTTAAATTAACAAGCTGCCAAGTAATATGATAAGGGATATGAGGACTTGAATTTACTACAACCATGCTGAAAAGGAATACTAAGAGCAAAATAGTCTTATCTTGAGGGGGTTTTGAGTGCGTTGTAGTCTTCATTCTGGTGTTGGCTTGTCAGCAGGGCTGCCTGTCCCTTGACTCTGTTCAGTTGCTGCCTTCTTGACGTGTGACACGTGAATCCAGGTGGCAATCCCGTCCACCTTTATCGCCGTTGGTGTGGTCAGTAGTACTGTGTAAGGTCCTTTCCAGCGCGGCTCAAGAGTCTTGGTCTGGTGCCTGCGAACGTAGACGGTGTCCCCAGCCTGGAACGAGTGTGGGAGCATGGGGCCTTTGGACTGATATGCGGCGGCCAGCTGCTTCCCTATATGCTTGTAAATCAGCTGCAAGGCACGGAAGCTAGTCTGCAGGGTAGGGGAAGTTGCAAAAGAGTCAATACTGGGTCCTAACAAATCCGCTGCGGGTGGGGGGCCTCCATACAATATTTCATAAGGTGTTAGTCCACATATAGAAGGTGTGTTACGAGCCCTAAACAAAGCCATCGGCAGCAATTTGACTCAGTCTCTAGTGCCAGTCTCCACTATTAATTTAGTTAAGGTCCCTTTTTTTTAATTTAAAATAGGCCTCTATGGCTTTTTCATTCTGTGACTTCCACACACCCTTTTTAACTTACTTGAAACGTTTTATTATTTTTATTCCAGTCTAGAGTAAACTAGCCATCAGGATTTTTACAAACCATGTCCTTTCCTTATATAAAAAGCCCTTTTCTTTTTAGCCCTCTTTACCAACAACACTTTTTTACCAGCTGAGCAAAAGTTCCTGGGGGCAGAGCACGTTTCAATAACGTGCCATGCTGTAACTGTTGCATACCCTGAGAAGCAGGTCCTGTCTGACCTCAGTACCTTCTGGTAGTCCAAATCGCGGGAAAATTGTTTCCTAATAGCTTTTGTTTGGGGCGTTGATTATTATTATTAATTGAGAATGGTCTCTGTCTTAGGTTGCCCTCAGTCATCGCTGTCCTTACCCGTCATCGGTAACTCCGGCAGCTTGGCCTAGAGCCCTGTCTTAGGTTGGTACAGGATGCTGAGTGTCTTACCCGTCTTTGAGTACCATTCCAGTCTAACATTAAATAAAAAATAAAACAGTAAGATTAATTGTTTTAGTTACTAACGTTTGTCTTCTTTTTTTCCTTGGGTGAAATTTTTGTTTGGGCAGTCTCTGGCCCAATGTCCCTTCTCTTTGCAACACGCGCACTGGTCTCGTCCTATTCGGGGTCTGTTATTGTCTCCCGGGTATTTCCCTATTTTACCTTTATTATAACCTGACCTGTCCCATCGGTTGGAGATATTTACTGCGGCGACCAGGATTTTTGCTAATTTTTTCTTTTTCTTTTTCTGATCTCGCTCCTTCTGTAATCTTTTTTCTTTTTCCTTCTCAGTTTTCCTCTTATTAAAGATTTTCTCTGCTTTTTTTAGGAGGTCTGGCAATGTATAGCTCCGTAGGCCCTTCAGCCTCTGCAGCCGCATCTGGATGTCTGGGGCCGACTGGCCTATGAAAAACATTATTACATCCGACTGTCGGTCTGGGGCCTGGGGATCAAACGGGGCGTACATTCGGTATCCCTCCATTAACCTCTCCAGAAACCCCGCCGGGGTCTCTTCCTTACCCTGGATTATGGCACGTACCTTAGCCAAATTGGTAGGGCGTTTCCCTGCCCCTTTGAGACCTGTCAGGAGAATCTGGCGATAGAGACGGAGTCGTTCCCTACCGGTTGCCGTATTGAAATCCCAATCTGGTCTGGTTAACGGAAATGCTGCATCAATTTCGTTTGGCAGTTGGGTGGGTTGACCATTGTCCCGCGGAACGCTCTTCCGAGCTTCCGTAAGAACTCGCTGCCTTTCTTCCGTGGTCAGGAGGACCTGCAAAAGCTGCTGGCAATCATCCCAAGTCGGTTGGTGGGTCAAAAGAATAGATTCGATTAACCCTGTTAAAGCCTGTGGGTTTTGGGAAAAAGACGGGTTATGGGCTTTCCAATTATACAAGTCTGAGGCTGAAATAGATTTGAGGGAGTCCAATTCCTTTATTTTCGCTTGGTTCCGTGCCTCCACGGACAAGTTTTGGGCTCGTTCTCGGACCTCTTTCCAATAATCTAAAGTGAGGCTTAAAGATGTAATTAATACCTGTTTTATATTGGGGAAGAAAAAGTAAATCATAACCATAACACAGAGCGTAATTTCAAAACACACAAAACACACAATCATGCTGCGCGCAACAATGGAACGAGACAAAACTGAAACCAGAATTTCAGATGGGAGCAGCCGCCTGACAGGCAGGCTCTCCCGAAGAAGGAGGGAGACAAAATCCTCCCCCTCTTCCTCACCAGGTGGGGGCGGCCGCTCTCACCAGCCTCCCCCAGAATTTCAGATGGGAGCAGCCGCCTGACAGGCAGGCTCTCCTGAAGAAGGAGGGAGACAAAATCCTCCCCCTCTTCCTCACCAGGTGGGGGCGGCCGCTCTCACCAGCCTCCCCCAGAACACCACTGGAGCGTCCTCCAGGGCTTGAGCCAGGGAGGTCTGGACACGTCTGTCCCCTCCTACTGGCTCACTACAGATACAGGTCCTGTACAGGCACACAAACACCGGTACGCCAGGCGCCCCGGGAAGATGGACAGTGAAACACCGCCCGTAAACACAAACACCAATAGAACAATGAAACACACACACAAAAAATACACGGGACAGAAGAAACTTACCTCCGATTGGAAGATGGAGCGTGGGTCTGGGGTCTCGAATCCCGGACGAGCCCCCAGAAATGTAAGACCCCTTAAGCAGGTGTCCCAAAATCCAGACCCCCAGACACACAAACTCCACTCCAATCGCTGCAAGAACAAGAGGAAGTTTATTGCATTTGCAAATGGGCCGTCTCAATAGCACACTCTAGTGGCGTGCAGAGAGAGCGGCCCCGATCATCAATTTCACAGAGTATTTAAGGCTTAAAACCACAACATTAGCATAAAGGATTACAGGGTAGAAGGGGGTTTCCAGGGTAAAAGGGAAGAAGTTACATGCTGTACGTGCTTTGTGGTTTTCATTTTTAGCTTGAGCAAGCAAGGGCAGGGGTCGTATCCCTGGTAACAGGATATAGGTTGGGTACATTTTCTGTTAACTTTGGCTTTTATAGTTCCTAAAAACGGTTACAAAAACGATTACATACTGCGAGTTTAGCTAAAGTTCAGTTATCTTATGAAAGCATTTTTTATTTCTTGCAAAAATTGTTGCAAGCCCAGCGAATTAATACAGAAGCAGAACAATATGCAGTTAGCTCAAGCAACTCCATTTTAAGCCTGTCCAGAGCAGCTTTATTTTAAACCTACCTAATGTTTTCATTCTGTCTGGATATTATCAAAGGACTTTATTGTTTTGGATGTTTTTTTATCGGGGAACATTGTATTTTCAGCTTGGATACATAATTGGTTCCACATGGAGACACCAGCTCTACACATTCGTATTTTCTAGGGAGAAAGCTAGAGGAACTGCGGCAAACAAACATGCTATTTCTGTTTGCGTAGATGACATTTTATGCACTTGCCTAACGAAAAGACTTTGCTTTTCTCCAAACCATTTTTACTGTGATTTTCTCAGTCCATTGCATACGAATTCCACACCTCTTTGTCCGGATAGGAGTGGATAAAACCGGAAATATCCGGTTTTGTTTTGGCTAACTCAATCCCAGATATTGCTACAGACTCTGGGTTGGTTTTTTCGGGATACTATCAACAGACTTTATGGTTTTGAATATTTTTATCAGGGGACATTTAATTTTGTACCGTAGAAACACTAATTGGATCCACATGGGGACACCAGCTCTACATATTCATATTTTCTAAGGAAAAAGCTAGAGGAACTGTGGCCAAAAAAATGATATATCTTTTAGTATCGATCACATTTTATGCACTTGCCTAACGAAAAGACTTTGCTTTTCTCCAAAACCATTTTATCTGTGATTTTCTCGGTCCATTCCATAGCAATTCCACACCAGTTTTCCGGATATGACAGGATGAAACTGGAAATATCTGGGTTTGTTCTGGCTAACTCAATCCCAGATATTGCTACAGCCTCTGTGTTTGTGTTTTCCGGACACTATCAACGGACTTTATTGTTTTGAATGTTTTTTACCAGGGAACATTTAATTTTGTGCTTGGAAACACTAATTGGTTCCACATGGAGACACCAGCTCTACACATTCGTATTTTCTAGGGAGAAAGCTAGAGGAACTGCGACAAACAAACATGCTATTTCTGTTTGTATAGATGACATTTTATGCACTTGCCTAACGAAAAGACTTTGCTTTTCTCCAAAACCATTTTGACTGTGATTTTCTCGGTCCATTGCATACGAATTCCACACCTCTTTGTCCGGATATGAGTGGATAAAACCGGAAATATCCGGTTTTGGTTTAGCTAACTCAATCCCAGATATTGCTACAGACTCTGGATTGGTTTTTTCAGGATATTATCAACAGACATTATTGTTTTGAAAGTCTTTTATCGGGGAACATTTTATTTTGAGCTTGGATACAGTAATTGGTTCCACATGGAGACACCAGCTCTACACATTCGTATTTTCTAGGGAGAAAGCCAGAGGAACTGCTGCAAACAAACATGATATTTCTGTTTGTGTAGATGACATTTTATGCACTTGCCTAACGAAAAGACTTTGCTTTTCCCCAAACCATCTTTGCTCTGATTTTCTCGGTCCATTGCATACGAATTCCACACCACCTTTTCCAGAAATGACTGGATAAAACCAGAAATATCCGGTTGTGTTTTGGCTAACTCAATCCAAAATATTGTGAAAGCTTCTGTGTTTCTGTCTTCTGGATATTATCCATGGACTTTATTGTTTTGAATGTTTTTATCAGGGAACATTTAATTTTGTACCATTGAAACACTAATTGGTTCATCATGGGGACATCAGCTCTACACATTCGTATTTTCTAGGGAGAAAGGTAGAGGAAATGAGGAAGGGAAACATGATATTTCTGTTTGTGTAGATGACATTTTATGCACTTGCCTAACGAAAGACTTTGCTTTCCTCCAAAATCATTTTAACTGTGATTTTCTCGGTCCATTGCATACGAATTCCACACGTTTGTCCGGATATGACTGGATGAAACCGGAAATATCCGGTTTTGTTTTGGCTAACTCAATCCCAGATATTGCTACAGCCTCTGGGTTTGTTCTTTCTGGATATTATCAACGGACTTTATTGTTTTGGATGTTTTTTGATCGGGGAACATTGTATTTTCAGCTTGGATACATAATTGGTTCCACATGGAGACACCAGCTCTTCGCATTCGTATTTTCTAGGGAGAAAGCTAGAGGAACTGCTGCAAACAAACATGATATTTCTGTTTGTATCGATGGCATTTTATGCACTTGCCTAACGAAAAGACTTTGCTTTTCTCCAAAACCATTTTTACTGTGATTTTCTCGGATCATTGCATACGAATTCCACACCTCTTTGTCCGGATATGAGTGGATAAAACCGGAAATATCTGGTTTTGTTTCGCTAACTCAATCCCAGATATTGCTACAGACTCTGGGTTGGTTTATTCGGGATATTATCAACGGACTTTATTGTTTTGAAAGTCTTTTATCGGGGAACATTTTATTTTGAGCTTGGATACAGTAATTGGTTCCACATGGAGACACCAGCTCTACGCATTCTTATTTTCTAGGGAGAAAGCCAGAGGAACTGCTGCAAACAAACATGATATTTCTGTTTGTGTAGATGACATTTTATGCACTTGCCTAATGAAAAGACTTTGCTTTTCTCCAAAACCATTTTTACTGTGATTTTCTCAGTCCATTGCATACGAATTCCACACCTCTTTGTCCGGATATGACTGGATGAAACCAGAAATATCCGGTTTTGTTTTGGCTAACTCAATCCCAGATATTGCTACAGACTCTGGGTTGGTTTTTTCGGGATATTATCAACAGACTTTATTGTTTTGAATATTTTTATCAGGGAACATTTAATTTTGTAAGGTAGAAACACTAGTTGGATCCACATGGGGACACCAGCTCTACATATTCATGTTTTCTTAGGAGAAAGCTAGAGGAACTGTGGCCAAAAAAATGATATTTCTTTTAGTATCGATGACATTTTATGCACTTGCCTAACGAAAAGACTTTGCTTTTCTCCAAAACCATTTTATCTGTGATTTTCTCGGTCCATTGCATACGAATTCCACACCAGTTTTCCGGATATGACAGGATGAAACTGGAAATATCTGGGTTTGTTCTGGCTAACTCAATCCCAGATATTGCTACAGCCTCTGTGTTTGTGTTTTCCGGACACTATCAACGGACTTTATTGTTTTGAATGTTTTTTATCAGGGAACATTTAATTTTGTGCTTGGAAACACTAATTGGTTCCACATGGAGACACCACCTCTACGCATTCGTATTTTCTAGGGAGAAAGCCAGAGGAACTGCTGCAAACAAACATGATATTTGTGTTTGTGTAGATGACATTTTATGCACTTGCCTAACGAAAAGACTTTGCTTTTCTCCAAAACCATTTTTACTGTGATTTTCTCGGTCCATTGCATACGAATTGCACACCAGTTTTCCGGATATGACAGGATGAAACTGGAAATATCTGGGTTTGTTCTGGCTAACTCAATCCCAGATATTGCTACAGCCTCTGTGTTTGTGTTTTCCGGACACTATCAACGGACTTTATTGTTTTGAATGTTTTTTATCAGGGAACATTTAATTTTGTACCATTGAAACACTAATTGGTTCATCATGGGGACACCAGGTCTATACATTCGTATTTTATAGGGAGAAAGCTAGAGGAAATGAGGAAGACAAACATGATATTTCTGTTTGTCTAGATGACATTTTATGCACTTGCCTAACGAAAAGACTTTGCTTTTCTCCAAAACCATTTTTACTGTGATTTTCTCGGTCCATTGCATACGAATTCCACACCTCCTTTTCCAGAAATGACTGGATAAAACCAGAAATATCTGGTTTTGTTTTGGCTAACTCAATCCCAGATATTGCTACAGACTCTGGGTTGGTTTTTTCGGGATATTATCAACAGACTTTATTGTTTTGAATGTTTTTATCAGGGAACATTTAATTTTGTACCGTAGAAACACTAATTGGATCCACATGGTGACACCAGCTCTACATATTCATATTTTCTAAGGAGAAAGCTAGAGGAACTGTGGCCAAAAAAATGATATTTGTTTTAATATCGATGACATTTTATGCACTTGCCTAATGAAAAGACTTTGCTGTTCTCCAAAACCATTTTATCTGTGATTTTCTCGGTCCATTCCATACGAATTCCACACCAGTTTCCAGATATGAAAAGATGAAACTGGAAATATCTGGGTTTATCTGGCTAACTCAATCCCAGATATTGCTACAGCCTCTGTGTTTGTGTTTTCCGGACACTATCAACGGACTTTATTGTTTTAAATGTTTTTTATCAGGGAACATTTAATTTTGTGCTTGGAAACACTAATTGGTTCCACATGGAGACACCAGCTCTACACCTTCGTATTTTCTAGGGAGAAAGCCAGAGGAACTGCTGCAAACATACATGATATTTCTGTTTGTGTAGATGACATTTTATGCACTTGCCTAACGAAAAGACTTTGCTTTTCTCCAAAACCATTTTTACTGTGATTTTCTCGGTCCATTGCATACAAATTCCACACCTCTTTGTCCGGATATGAGTGGATAAAACCGGAAATATCCGGTTTTGTTTTGGCTAACTCAATCCCAGATATTGCTACAGACTCTGGGTTGGTTTTTTCGGGATATTATCAACAGACTTTATTGTGTTGAATATTTTTATCAGGGAACATTTAATTTTGTAAGGTAGAAACTCTAATTGGATCCACATGGGGACACCAGCTCTACATATTCATGTTTTCTTAGGAGAAAGTTAGAGGAACTGTGGCCAAAAAAATGATATTTCTTTTAGTAACGATGACATTTTATGCACTTGCCTAATGAAAAGACTTTGGTTTTCTCCAAAACCATTTTATCTGTGATTTTCTCAGTCCATTGCACACGAATTCCACACCAGTTTTCCGGATATGACAGGATGAAACTGGAAACATCTGGGTTTGTTCTGGCTAACTCAATCCCAGATATTGCTACAGCCTCTGTGTTTGTGTTTTCCGGACACTATCAACGGACTTTATTGTTTTGAATGTTTTTTATCAGGGAACATTTAATTTTGTGCTTGGAAACACTAATTGGTTCCACATGGAGACACCACCTCTACGCATTCGTATTTTCTAGGGAGAAAGCCAGAGGAACTGCTGCAAACAAACATGATATTTGTGTTTGTGTAGATGACATTTTATGCACTTGCCTAACGAAAAGACTTTGCTTTTCTCCAAAACCATTTTTACTGTGATTTTCTCGGTCCATTGCATACGAATTGCACACCAGTTTTCCGGATATGACAGGATGAAACTGGAAATATCTGGGTTTGTTCTGGCTAACTCAATCCCAGATATTGCTACAGCCTCTGTGTTTGTGTTTTCCGGACACTATCAACGGACTTTATTGTTTTGAATGTTTTTTATCAGGGAACATTTAATTTTGTGCCATTGAAACACTAATTGGTTCATCATGGGGACACCAGGTCTATACATTCGTATTTTATAGGGAGAAAGCTAGAGGAAATGAGGAAGACAAACATGATATTTCTGTTTGTCTAGATGACATTTTATGCACTTGCCTAACGAAAAGACTTTGCTTTTCTCCAAAACCATTTTATCTGTGATTTTCTCGGTCCATTGCATACGAATTCCACACCTCTTTGTCCGGATAGGAGTGGATAAAACCGGAAATATCCACTTTGTTTTGGCTAACTCAATCCCAGATATTGCTACAGACTCTGGGTTGGTTTTTTCGGGATATTATCAACAGACTTTATTGTTTTGAAAGTCTTTTATTGGGGAACATTTTATTTTGAGCTTGGATACAGTAATTGGTTCCACATGGAGACACCAGCTCTACGCATTCGTATTTTCTAGGGAGAAAGCTAGAGGAACTGCTGCAAACAAACATGATATTTCTGTTTGTGTAGATGACATTTTATGCACTTGCCTAACGAAAAGACTTTGCTTTTCTCCAAAACCATTTTTGCTCTGATTTTCTCGGTCCATTGCATACGAATTCCACACCTCCTTTTCCAGAAATGACTGGATAAAACCGGAAATATCTGGTTTTGTTTTGGCTAACTCAATCCCAGATATTGCTACAGACTCTGGGTTGGTTTTTTCGGGATATTATCAACAGACTTTATTGTTTTGAATGTTTTTATCAGGGAACATTTAATTTTGTACCGTAGAAACACTAATTGGAATCACATGGGGACACCAGCTCTACATATTCATATTTTCTAAGGAGAAAGCTAGAGGAACTGTGGCCAAAAAAATGATATTTGTTTTAATATCGATGACATTTTATGCACTTGCCTAATGAAAAGACTTTGCTGTTCTCCAAAACCATTTTATCTGTGATTTTCTCGGTCCATTCCATACGAATTCCACACCAGTTTCCAGATATGAAAAGATGAAACTGGAAATATCTGGGTTTATCTGGCTAACTCAATCCCAGATATTGCTACAGCCTCTGTGTTTGTGTTTTCCGGACACTATCAACGGACTTTATTGTTTTAACTGTTTTTTATCAGGGAACATTTAATTTTGTGCTTGGAAACACTAATTGGTTCCACATGGAGACACCAGCTCTACACCTTCGTATTTTCTAGGGAGAAAGCCAGAGGAACTGCTGCAAACATACATGATATTTCTGTTTGTGTAGATGACATTTTATGCACTTGCCTAACGAAAAGACTTTGCTTTTCTCCAAAACCATTTTTACTGTGATTTTCTCGGTCCATTGCATACAAATTCCACACCTCTTTGTCCGGATATGAGTGGATAAAACCGGAAATATCCGGTTTTGTTTTGGCTAACTCAATCCCAGATATTGCTACAGACTCTGGGTTGGTTTTTTCGGGATATTATCAACAGACTTTATTGTGTTGAATATTTTTATCAGGGAACATTTAATTTTGTAAGGTAGAAACACTAATTGGATCCACATGGGGACACCAGCTCTACATATTCATGTTTTCTTAGGAGAAAGCTAGAGGAACTGTGGCCAAAAAAATGATATTTCTTTTAGTATCGATGACATTTTATGCACTTGCCTAACGAAAAGACTTTGCTTTTCTCCAAAACCATTTTATCTGTGATTTTCTTGGTCCATTGCACACGAATTCCACACCAGTTTTCCGGATATGACAGGATGAAACTGGAAATATCTGGGTTTGTTCTGGCTAACTCAATCCCAGATATTGCTACAGCCTCTGTGTTTGTGTTTTCCGGACACTATCAACGGACTTTATTGTTTTGAATGTTTTTTATCAGGGAACATTTAATTTGTGCTTGGAAACACTAATTGGTTCCACATGGAGACACCACCTCTACGCATTCGTATTTTCTAGGGAGAAAGCCAGAGGAACTGCTGCAAACAAACATGATATTTGTGTTTGTGTAGATGACATTTTATGCACTTGCCTAACGAAAAGACTTTGCTTTTCTCCAAAACCATTTTTACTGTGATTTTCTCGGTCCATTGCATACGAATTGCACACCAGTTTTCCGGATATGACAGGATGAAACTGGAAATATCTGGGTTTGTTCTGGCTAACTCAATCCCAGATATTGCTACAGCCTCTGTGTTTGTGTTTTCCAGACACTATCAACGGACTTTATTGTTTTGAATGTTTTTTATCAGGGAACATTTAATTTTGTACCATTGAAACACTAATTGGTTCATCATGGGGACACCAGGTCTATACATTCGTATTTTATAGGGAGAAAGCTAGAGGAAATGAGGAAGACAAACATGATATTTCTGTTTGTCTAGATGACATTTTATGCACTTGCCTAACGAAAAGACTTTGCTTTTCTCCAAAACCATTTTATCTGTGATTTTCTCGGTCCATTGCATACGAATTCCACACCTCTTTGTCCGGATAGGAGTGGATAAAACCGGAAATATCCACTTTGTTTTGGCTAACTCAATCCCAGATATTGCTACAGACTCTGGGTTGGTTTTTTCGGGATATTATCAACAGACTTTATTGTTTTGAAAGTCTTTTATTGGGGAACATTTTATTTTGAGCTTGGATACAGTAATTGGTTCCACATGGAGACACCAGCTCTACGCATTCGTATTTTCTAGGGAGAAAGCTAGAGGAACTGCTGCAAACAAACATGATATTTCTGTTTGTGTAGATGACATTTTATGCACTTGCCTAACGAAAAGACTTTGCTTTTCTCCAAAACCATTTTTGCTCTGATTTTCTCGGTCCATTGCATATGAATTCCACACCTCCTTTTCCAGAAATGACTGGATAAAACCGGAAATATCTGGTTTTGTTTTGGCTAACTCAATCCCAGATATTGCTACAGACTCTGGGTTGGTTTTTTCGGGATATTATCAACAGACTTTATTGTTTTGAATGTTTTTATCAGGGAACATTTAATTTTGTACCGTAGAAACACTAATTGGAATCACATGGGGACACCAGCTCTACATATTCATGTTTTCTTTGGAGAAAGCTAGAGGAACTGTGGCCAAAAAAATGATATTTCTTTTAGTATCGATGACATTTTATGCACTTGCCTAACGAAAAGACTTTGCTTTTCTCCAAAACCATTTTATCTGTGATTTTCTCGGTCCATTGCATACGAATTCCACACCAGTTTTCCGGATATGACAGGATGAAACTGGAAATATCTGGGTTTGTTCTGGCTAACTCAATCCCAGATATTGCTACAGCCTCTGTGTTTGTGTTTTCCGGACACTATCAACGGACTTTATTGTTTTGGATTTTTTTTATCGGGGAACATTGTATTTTCAGCTTGGATACATAATTGGTTCCACATGGAGACACCAGCTCTACACATTCGTATTTTCTAGGGAGAAAGCTAGAGGAACTGCGACAAACAAACATGATATTTCTGTTTGCGTAGATGACATTTTATGCACTTGCCTAACGAAAAGACTTTGCTTTTCTCCAAAACCATTTTTACTGTGATTTTCTCGGATCATTGCATACGAATTCCACACCTCTTTTTCAGGATATGGGTGGATAAAACCGGAAATATCCGGTTTTGTTTTGGCTAACTCAATCCCAGATATTGCTACAGACTCTGGGTTGGTTTTTTCGGGACACTATCAACAGACTTTATTGTTTTGAATGTTTTTATCAGGGAACATTTAATTTTGTACTGTAGAAACACTAATTGGATCCACATGGGGACACCAGCTCTACATATTCATATTTTCGAAGGAGAAAGCTAGAGGAACTGTGGCCAAAAAAATGATATATCTTAGAGTATCGATTACATTTTATGCACTTGCCCAACGAAAAGACTTTGCTTTTCTCCAAAACCATTTTATCTGTGATTTTCTCGGTCCATTCCGTATGAATTCCACACCAGTTTTCCGGATATGACAGGATGAAACTGGAAATATCTGGGTTTGTTCTGGCTAACTCAATCCCAGATATTGCTACAGCCTCTGTGTTTGTGTTTTCCGGACACTATCAACGGACTTTATTGTTTTGAATGTTTTTTATCAGGGAACATTTAATTTTCTGCTTGGAAACAGTAATTGGTTCCACATGGAGACACCAGCTCTACACATTCGTATTTCCTAGGGAGAAAGCCAGAGGAACTGCTGCAAACAAACATGATATTTCTGTTTGTATAGATGACATTTTATGCACTTGCCTAACGAAAAGACTTTGCTTTTCTCCAAAACCATTTTTACTGTGATTTTCTCGGTGCATTGCATACGAATTCCACACCTCTTTGTCCGGATAGGAGTGGATGAAACCGGAAATATCCGGTTTTGTTTTGGCTAACTCAATCCCAGATATTGCTACAGACTCTGGGTTGGTTTTTTCGGGATATTATCAACAGACTTTATTGTTTTGAATGTTTTTATCAGGGAACATTTAATTTTGTACTGTAGGAACACTAATTGGATCCACATGGGGACACCAGCTCTACATATTCATATTTTCTAAGGAGAAAGCTAGAGGAAATGTGGCTAAAAAATGATATTTCTTTTAGCATCGATGACATTTTATGCACTTGCCTAACGAAAAGACTTTGCTTTTCTCCAAAACCATTTTATCTGTGATTTTCTCGGTCCATTGCATATGAATTCCACACCAGTTTTCCGGATATGACAGGATGAAATTGGAAGTATCTGGGTTTGTTCTGGCTAACTCAATCCCAGATATTGCTACAGCCTCTGTGTTTGTGTTTTCCGGACACTATCAACGGACTTTATTGTTTTGAATGTTTTTTATCAGGGAACATTTAATTTTGTGCTTGGAAATACTAATTGGTTCCACATGGAGACACCAGCTCTACACATTCGTATTTTCTAGGGAGAAAGCTAGAGGAACTGCTGCAAACAAACATGATATTTCTGTTTGTGTAGATGACATTTTATGCACTTGCCTAACGAAAAGACTTTGCTTTTCTCCAAAACCATTTTATCTGTGATTTTCTTGGTCCATTGCATATGAATTCCAGACCAGTTTGTCCGGATATGACTGGATGAAACCGGAAATATCCGGTTTTGTTTTGGCTAACTCAATCACTGATATTACTACAGCCTCTGGGTTTGTTCTTTCTGGATATTATCAACGGACTTTATTGTTTTGGATGTTTTTTTATCGGGGAACATTGTATTTTCAGCTTGGATACATAATTGGATCCACATGGGGACTCCAGCTCTACATATTCATGTTTTCTTAGGAGAAAGCTAGAGGAACTGTGGCCAAAAAAATGATATTTCTTTTAGTATCGATGACATTTTATGCACTTGCCTAACGAAAAGACTTTGCTTTTCTCCAAAACCATTTTTACTGTGATTTTCTCGGTCCATTGCATACGAATTCCACACCAGTTTGTCCAGATATGACTGGATGAAACCGGAAATATCCGGTTTTGTTTTGGCTAACTCAATCACAGATATTACTACAGCCTCTGGGTTTGTTCTTTCTGGATATTATCAACGGACTTTATTGTTTTGGATGTTTTTTTGTCGGGGAATATTTAATTTTGTGCTTGGATACATAATTGGTTCCACATGGAGACACCAGCTCTACACATTCGTATTTTCTAGGGAGAAAGCTAGAGGAAATGAGGAAGACAAACATATTTCTGTTTGTATAGATGACATTTTATGCACTTGCCTAATGAAAAGATTTTGCTTTTCTCCAAAACCATTTTATCTGTGATTTTCTCGGTCCATTCCATACAAATTGCACACCTGCTTTCCAGATATGACAGGATGAAACTGGAAATATCTGGGTTTGTTCTGGCTAACTCAATCCCAGATATTGCTACAGCCTCTCTGTTTGTGTTTTCTGGACAGTATCAACGGACATTATTGTTTTGAACGTTTTTTATCAGGGAACATTTAATTTTGTGCTTGGAAACACTAATTGGTTCCACATGGAGACACTAGCTCTACACATTCGTATGTTCTAGGGAGAAAGCTAGAGGAACTGCGACAAACAAACATGCTATTTCTGTTTGCGTAGATGACATTTTATGCACTTGCCTGACGAAAAGACTTTGCTTTTCTCCAAAACCATTTTTACTGTGATTTTCTCGGATCATTGCATACGAATTCCACACCTCTTTTTCAGGATATGGGTGGATAAAACCGGAAATATCCGGTTTTGTTTTGGCTAACTCAATCCCAGATATTGCTACAGACTCTGGGTTGGTTTTTTCGGGACACTATCAACAGACTTTATTGTTTTGAATGTTTTTATCAGGGAACATTTAATTTTGTACTGTAGAAACACTAATTGGATCCACATGGGGACACCAGCTCTACATATTCATATTTTCGAAGGAGAAAGCTAGAGGAACTGTGGCCAAAAAAATGATATATCTTAGAGTATCGATTACATTTTATGCACTTGCCTAACGAAAAGACTTTGCTTTTCTCCAAAACCATTTTATCTGTGATTTTCTCGGTCCATTCCGTACAAATTCCACACCAGTTTTCCGGATATGACAGGATGAAACTGGAAATATCTGGGTTTGTTCTGGCTAACTCAATCCTAGATATTGCTACAGCCTCTGTGTTTGTGTTTTCCGGACACTATCAACGGACTTTATTGTTTTCAATGTTTTTTATCAGGGAACATTTAATTTTCTGCTTGGAAACAGTAATTGGTTCCACATGGAGACACCAGCTCTACACATTCGTATTTTCTAGGGAGAAAGCCAGAGGAACTGCTGCAAACAAACATGATATTTCTGTTTGTATAGATGACATTTTATGCACTTGCCTAACGAAAAGACTTTGCTTTTCTCCAAAACCATTTTTACTGTGATTTTCTCGGTGCATTGCATACGAATTCCACACCTCTTTGTCCGGATAGGAGTGGATGAAACCGGAAATATCCGGTTTTGTTTTGGCTAACTCAATCCCAGATATTGCTACAGACTCTGGGTTGGTTTTTTCGGGATATTATCAACAGACTTTATTGTTTTGAATGTTTTTATCAGGGAACATTTAATTTTGTACTGTAGGAACACTAATTGGATCCACATGGGGACACCAGCTCTACATATTCATATTTTCTAAGGAGAAAGCTAGAGGAAATATGGCTAAAAAATGATATTTCTTTTAGCATCGATGACATTTTATGCACTTGCCTAACGAAAAGACTTTGCTTTTCTCCAAAACCATTTTATCTGTGATTTTCTCGGTCCATTGCATATGAATTCCACACCAGTTTTCCGGATATGACAGGATGAAATTGGAAGTATCTGGGTTTGTTCTGGCTAACTCAATCCCAGATATTGCTACAGCCTCTGTGTTTGTGTTTTCCGGACACTATCAACGGACTTTATTGTTTTGAATGTTTTTTATCAGGGAACATTTAATTTTGTGCTTGGAAATACTAATTGGTTCCACATGGAGACACCAGCTCTACACATTCGTATTTTCTAGGGAGAAAGCTAGAGGAACTGCTGCAAACAATCATGATATTTCTGTTTGTGTAGATGACATTTTATGCACTTGCCTAACGAAAAGACTTTGCTTTTCTCCAAAACCATTTTATCTGTGATTTTCTTGGTCCATTGCATATGAATTCCAGACCAGTTTGTCCGGATATGACTGGATGAAACCGGAAATATCCGGTTTTGTTTTGGCTAACTCAATCACTGATATTACTACAGCCTCTGGGTTTGTTCTTTCTGGATATTATCAACGGACTTTATTGTTTTGGATGTTTTTTTATCGGGGAACATTGTATTTTCAGCTTGGATACATAATTGGATCCACATGGGGACTCCAGCTCTACATATTCATGTTTTCTTAGGAGAAAGCTAGAGGAACTGTGGCCAAAAAAATGATATTTCTTTTAGTATCGATGACATTTTATGCACTTGCCTAACGAAAAGACTTTGCTTTTCTCCAAAACCATTTTTACTGTGATTTTCTCGGTCCATTGCATACGAATTCCACACCACTTTGTCCGGATATGACTGGATGAAACCGGAAATATCCGGTTTTGTTTTGGCTAACTCAATCACAGATATTACTACAGCCTCTGGGTTTGTTCTTTCTGGATATTATCAACGGACTTTATTGTTTTGGATGTTTTTTTGTCGGGGAATATTTAATTTTGTGCTTGGATACATAATTGGTTCCACATGGAGACACCAGCTCTACACATTCGTATTTTCTAGGGAGAAAGCTAGAGGAAATGAGGAAGACAAACATGATATTTCTGTTTGTATAGATGACATTTTATGCACTTGCCTAATGAAAAGATTTTGCTTTTCTCCAAAACCATTTTATCTGTGATTTTCTCGGTCCATTCCATACAAATTGCACACCTGCTTTCCAGATATGACAGGATGAAACTGGAAATATCTGGGTTTGTTCTGGCTAACTCAATCCCAGATATTGCTACAGCCTCTCTGTTTGTGTTTTCCGGACAGTATCAACGGACTTTATTGTTTTGAACGTTTTTTATCAGGGAACATTTAATTTTGTGCTTGGAAACACTAATTGGTTCCACATGGAGACACTAGCTCTACACATTCGTATGTTCTAGGGAGAAAGCTAGAGGAACTGCGACAAACAAACATGCTATTTCTGTTTGCGTAGATGACATTTTATGCACTTGCCTAACGAAAAGACTTTGCTTTTCTCCAAAACCATTTTTACTGTGATTTTCTCGGATCATTGCATACGAATTCCACACCTCTTTTTCAGGATATGGGTGGATAAAACCGGAAATATCCGGTTTTGTTTTGGCTAACTCAATCCCAGATATTGCTACAGACTCTGGGTTGGTTTTTTCGGGACACTATCAACAGACTTTATTGTTTTGAATGTTTTTATCAGGGAACATTTAATTTTGTACTGTAGAAACACTAATTGGATCCACATGGGGACACCAGCTCTACATATTCATATTTTCGAAGGAGAAAGCTAGAGGAACTGTGGCCAAAAAAATGATATATCTTAGAGTATCGATTACATTTTATGCACTTGCCTAACGAAAAGACTTTGCTTTTCTCCAAAACCATTTTATCTGTGATTTTCTCGTTCCATTCCGTACGAATTCCACACCAGTTTTCCGGATATGACAGGATGAAACTGGAAATATCTGGGTTTGTTCTGGCTAACTCAATCCTAGATATTGCTACAGCCTCTGTGTTTGTGTTTTCCGGACACTATCAACGGACTTTATTGTTTTCAATGTTTTTTATCAGGGAACATTTAATTTTCTGCTTGGAAACAGTAATTGGTTCCACATGGAGACACCAGCTCTACACATTCGTATTTTCTAGGGAGAAAGCCAGAGGAACTGCTGCAAACAAACATGATATTTCTGTTTGTATAGATGACATTTTATGCACTTGCCTAACGAAAAGACTTTGCTTTTCTCCAAAACCATTTTTACTGTGATTTTCTCGGTGCATTGCATACGAATTCCACACCTCTTTGTCCGGATAGGAGTGGATGAAACCGGAAATATCCGGTTTTGTTTTGGCTAACTCAATCCCAGATATTGCTACAGACTCTGGGTTGGTTTTTTCGGGATATTATCAACAGACTTTATTGTTTTGAATGTTTTTATCAGGGAACATTTAATTTTGTACTGTAGGAACACTAATTGGATCCACATGGGGACACCAGCTCTACATATTCATATTTTCTAAGGAGAAAGCTAGAGGAAATGTGGCTAAAAAATGATATTTCTTTTAGCATCGATGACATTTTATGCACTTGCCTAACGAAAAGACTTTGCTTTTCTCCAAAACCATTTTATCTGTGATTTTTTCGGTCCATTGCATATGAATTCCACACCAGTTTTCCGGATATGACAGGATGAAATTGGAAGTATCTGGGTTTGTTCTGGCTAACTCAATCCCAGATATTGCTACAGCCTCTGTGTTTGTGTTTTCCGGACACTATCAACGGACTTTATTGTTTTGAATGTTTTTTATCAGGGAACATTTAATTTTGTGCTTGGAAATACTAATTGGTTCCACATGGAGACACCAGCTCTACACATTCGTATTTTCTAGGGAGAAAGCTAGAGGAACTGCTGCAAACAAACATGATATTTCTGTTTGTGTAGATGACATTTTATGCACTTGCCTAACGAAAAGACTTTGCTTTTCTCCAAAACCATTTTATCTGTGATTTTCTTGGTCCATTGCATATGAATTCCAGACCAGTTTGTCCGGATATGACTGGATGAAACCGGAAATATCCGGTTTTGTTTTGGCTAACTCAATCACTGATATTACTACAGCCTCTGGGTTTGTTCTTTCTGGATATTATCAACGGACTTTATTGTTTTGGATGTTTTTTTATCGGGGAACATTGTATTTTCAGCTTGGATACATAATTGGATCCACATGGGGACTCCAGCTCTACATATTCATGTTTTCTTAGGAGAAAGCTAGAGGAACTGTGGCCAAAAAAATGATATTTCTTTTAGTATCGATGACATTTTATGCACTTGCCTAACGAAAAGACTTTGCTTTTCTCCAAAACCATTTTTACTGTGATTTTCTCGGTCCATTGCATACGAATTCCACACCAGTTTGTCCAGATATGACTGGATGAAACCGGAAATATCCGGTTTTGTTTTGGCTAACTCAATCACAGATATTACTACAGCCTCTGGGTTTGTTCTTTCTGGATATTATCAACGGACTTTATTGTTTTGGATGTTTTTTTGTCGGGGAATATTTAATTTTGTGCTTGGATACATAATTGGTTCCACATGGAGACACCAGCTCTACACATTCGTATTTTCTAGGGAGAATGCTAGAGGAAATGAGGAAGACAAACATGATATTTCTGTTTGTATAGATGACATTTTATGCACTTGCCTAATGAAAAGATTTTGCTTTTCTCCAAAACCATTTTTACTGTGAATTTCTCGGTCCATTCCATACGAATTCCACTCCAGTTTGTCCGGATATGAGTGGATAAAACCGGAAATATCCGGTTTTGTTTTGGCTAACTCAATCCCAGATATTGCTACAGCCTCTGGGTTTGTTCTTTCTGGATATTATCAACGGACTTTATTGTTTTCGATGATTTTTAATGGGCAACATTGTATTTTCAGCTTGGATACATAATTGGTTCCACATGGAGACACCAGCTCTACACATTCGTATTTTAGGGAGAAAGCTAGAGGAACTGCGACAAAAAAAACATGATATTTCTGTTTGTGTAGATGACATTTTATGCACTTGCCAAACGAAAAGACTTTGCTTTTCTCCAAAACCATTTTTACTGTGATTTACTCAGTCCATTGCATACGAATTCCACACCTCTTTGTCCGGATAGGAGTGGATGAAACCGGAAATATCCGGTTTTGTTTTGGCTAACTCAATCCCAGATATTGCTACAGACTCTGGGTTGGTTTTTTCGGGATATTATCAACAGACTTTATTGTTTTGAAAGTCTTTTATCGGGGAACATTTTATTTTGAGCTTGGATACAGTAATTGGTTCCACATGGAGACACCAGCTCTACGCATTCGTATTTTCTAGGGAGAAAGCTAAAGGAACTGCGGCAAACAAACATGATATTTCTGTTTGTGTAGATGACATTTTATGCACTTGCCTAACGAAAAGACTTTGCTTTTCTCCAAAACCATTTTTACTGTGATTTTCTCGGTCCATTGCATACGAATTCCACACCTCTTTGTCCGGATATGAGTGGATAAAACCGGAAATATCCGGTTTTGTTTTGGCTAACTCAATCCCAGATATTGCTACAGACTCTGGGTTGGTTTTTTCGGGATATTATCAACAGACTTTATTGTTTTGAATGTTTTTATCAGGGAACATTTAATTTTGTACTGTAGGAACACTAATTGGATCCACATGGGGACACCAGCTCTACATATTCATATTTTCTAAGGAGAAAGCTAGAGGAAATGTGGCTAAAAAATGATATTTCTTTTAGCATCGATGACATTTTATGCACTTGCCTAACGAAAAGACTTTGCTTTTCTCCAAAACCATTTTATCTGTGATTTTTTCGGTCCATTGCATATGAATTCCACACCAGTTTTCCGGATATGACAGGATGAAATTGGAAGTATCTGGGTTTGTTCTGGCTAACTCAATCCCAGATATTGCTACAGCCTCTGTGTTTGTGTTTTCCGGACACTATCAACGGACTTTATTGTTTTGAATGTTTTTTATCAGGGAACATTTAATTTTGTGCTTGGAAATACTAATTGGTTCCACATGGAGACACCAGCTCTACACATTCGTATTTTCTAGGGAGAAAGCTAGAGGAACTGCTGCAAACAAACATGATATTTCTGTTTGTGTAGATGACATTTTATGCACTTGCCTAACGAAAAGACTTTGCTTTTCTCCAAAACCATTTTATCTGTGATTTTCTTGGTCCATTGCATATGAATTCCAGACCAGTTTGTCCGGATATGACTGGATGAAACCGGAAATATCCGGTTTTGTTTTGGCTAACTCAATCACTGATATTACTACAGCCTCTGGGTTTGTTCTTTCTGGATATTATCAACGGACTTTATTGTTTTGGATGTTTTTTTATCGGGGAACATTGTATTTTCAGCTTGGATACATAATTGGATCCACATGGGGACTCCAGCTCTACATATTCATGTTTTCTTAGGAGAAAGCTAGAGGAACTGTGGCCAAAAAAATGATATTTCTTTTAGTATCGATGACATTTTATGCACTTGCCTAACGAAAAGACTTTGCTTTTCTCCAAAACCATTTTTACTGTGATTTTCTCGGTCCATTGCATACGAATTCCACACCAGTTTGTCCAGATATGACTGGATGAAACCGGAAATATCCGGTTTTGTTTTGGCTAACTCAATCACAGATATTACTACAGCCTCTGGGTTTGTTCTTTCTGGATATTATCAACGGACTTTATTGTTTTGGATGTTTTTTTGTCGGGGAATATTTAATTTTGTGCTTGGATACATAATTGGTTCCACATGGAGACACCAGCTCTACACATTCGTATTTTCTAGGGAGAATGCTAGAGGAAATGAGGAAGACAAACATGATATTTCTGTTTGTATAGATGACATTTTATGCACTTGCCTAATGAAAAGATTTTGCTTTTCTCCAAAACCATTTTTACTGTGAATTTCTCGGTCCATTCCATACGAATTCCACTCCAGTTTGTCCGGATATGAGTGGATAAAAACGGAAATATCCGGTTTTGTTTTGGCTAACTCAATCCCAGATATTGCTACAGCCTCTGGGTTTGTTCTTTCTGGATATTATCAACGGACTTTATTGTTTTCGATGATTTTTAATGGGCAACATTGTATTTTCAGCTTGGATACATAATTGGTTCCACATGGAGACACCAGCTCTACACATTCGTATTTTAGGGAGAAAGCTAGAGGAACTGCGACAAAAAAAACATGATATTTCTGTTTGTGTAGATGACATTTTATGCACTTGCCAAACGAAAAGACTTTGCTTTTCTCCAAAACCATTTTTACTGTGATTTACTCAGTCCATTGCATACGAATTCCACACCTCTTTGTCCGGATAGGAGTGGATGAAACCGGAAATATCCGGTTTTGTTTTGGCTAACTCAATCCCAGATATTGCTACAGACTCTGGGTTGGTTTTTTCGGGATATTATCAACAGACTTTATTGTTTTCAAAGTCTTTTATCGGGGAACATTTTATTTTGAGCTTGGATACAGTAATTGGTTCCACATGGAGACACCAGCTCTACGCATTCGTATTTTCTAGGGAGAAAGCTAGAAGAACTGCGACAAACAAACCTGATATTTCTGTTTGTGTAGATGACATTTTATGCACTTGCCTAACGAAAAGACTTTGCTTTTCTCCAAAACCATTTTTACTGTGATTTTCTCGGTCCATTGCATACGAATTCCGCACCTCTTTGTCAGGATATGAGTGGATAAAACCGGAAATATCCGGTTTTGTTTTGGCTAACTCAATCCCAGATATTGCTACAGACTCTGGGTTGGTTTTTTCGGGATATTATAAACAGACTTTATTGTTTTGAATGTTTTTATCAGGGAACATTTAATTTTGTACCGTAGAAACACTAATTGAATCCACATGGGGACATAGCTCTACATATTCATATTTTCTAGGGAGAAAGCTAGAGGAACTGTGGCCAAAAAAATGATATTTGTTGTAGTATCGATGACATTTTATGCACTTGCCTAACGAAAAGGCTTTGCTTTTCTCCAAAACCATTTTATCTGTGATTTTCTCGGTCCATTCCATACGAATTCCACACCAGTTTTCCGGATATGACAGGATGAAACTGGAAATATCTGGGTTTGTTCAGGCTAACTCAATCCCAGATATTGCTACAGCCTCTGTGTTTGTGTTTTCCGGACACTATCAACGGACTTTATTGTTTTGAATGATTTTTATCAGGGAACATTTAATTTTGTGCTTGGAAACACTTATTGGTTCCACATGGAGACACTAGCTCTACACATTCGTATTTTCTAGGGAGAAAGCTAGAGGAACTGCGGCAAACAAACATGCTATTTCTGTTTGTATCGATGACATTTTATGCACTTGCCTAACGAAAAGACTTTGCTTTTCTCCAAAACCATTTTTACTGTGATTATCTTCGTCCATTGCATACGAATTCCACACCTCTTTGTCCGGATAGGAGTGGATAAAACTGGAAATATCCGGTTTTGTTTTGGCTAACTCAATCCCAGATATTGCTACAGACTCTGGGTTGGTTTTTTCGGGATATTATCAACAGACTTTATTGTTTTGAAAGTCTTTTATCGGGGAACATTTTATTTTGAGCTTGGATACAGTAATTGGTTCCACATGGAGACACCAGCTCTACGCATTCTTATTTTCTAGGGAGAAAGCTAGAGGAACTGCGGCAAACAAACCTGATATTTCTGTTTGTGTAGATGACATTTTATGCACATGCCTAACGAAAAGACTTTGCTTTTCTCCAAAACCATTTTTACTGTGATTTTCTCGGTCCATTGCATACAAATTCCACACCTCTCTGTCCGGATATGAGTGTATAAAACCGGAAATATCCATTTTTGTTTTGGCTAACTCAATCCCAGATATTGCTACAGACTCTGGGTTGGTTTTTTCGGGATATTATCAACAGACTTTATTGTTTTGAAAGTCTTTTATCGGGGAACATTTTATTTTGAGCTTGGATACACTAATTGGTTCCACATGGGGACACCCTATACATATTCACATTTTCTAAGGAGAAAGCCAGAGGAACTGTGGCCAAAAAAATGATATTTGTTTTAGTATCGATGACATTTTATGCACTTGCCTAATGAAAAGATTTTGCTTTTCTCCAAAACCATTTAACTGTGATTTTCTCAGTCCATTCCATACGAATTCCACACCAGTTTCCAGATATGACAGGATGAAACTGGAAATATCTGGGTTTGTTCTGGCTAACTCAATCCCAGATATTGCTACAGCCTCTGTGTTTGTGTTTTCCGGACACTATCAATGGACTTTATTGTTTTGAATGTTTTTTATCAGGGAACATTTAATTTTGTGCTTGGAAACACTAATTGGTTCATCATGGAGACACCAGCTCTACACATTCGTATTTTCTAGGGAGAAAGCTAGAGGAACTGCGACAAACAAACATGATATTACTGTTTGTGTAGATGACATTTTAAGCACTTGCCTAACAAAATGACTTTGCTTTTCTCCAAAAGCTTTTTTACTGTGATTTTCTCGGTCCATTGCATACGAATTCCACACCTCTTTGTCCGGATATGAGTGGATAAAACCGGAAATATCCGGTTTTGTTTTGGCTAACTCAATCCCAGATATTGCTACAGACTCTGGGTTGGTTTTTTTGGGATATTATCAACAGACTTTATTGTTTTGAAATTATTTTATCGGGGAACATTTTATTTTGAGCTTGGATACAGTAATTGGTTCCACATGGAGACACCAGCTCTACACATTCGTATTTTCTAGGGAGAAAACCAGTGGAACTGCTGCAAACATACATGATATTTCTGTTTGTGTAGATGACATTTTATGCACTTGCCTAACGAAAAGACTTTGCTTTTCTCCAAAACCATATTTACTGTGATTTTCTCGGTCCATTGCATAAGAATTCCACACCTCTTTGTCCGGATAGGAGTGGATAAAACCGGAAATATCCGGTTTTGTTTTGGCTAACTCAATCCCAGATATTGCTACAGCCTCTGGGTTTGTTCTTTCTGGATATTTTCAACGGACTTTATAGTTTTCGATGATTTTTAATGGGGAACATTTTATTTTGAGCTTGGATACAGTAATTGGTTCCACATGGAGACACCAGCTCTACGCATTCGTATTTTCTAGGGAGAAAGCTAGAGGAACTGCGACAAACAAACATGATATTTCTGTTTGTGTAGATGACATTTTATGCACTTGCCTAACGAAAAGACTTTGCTTTTCTCCAAAACCATTTTTACTGTGATTTTCTCGGTCCATTGCATACGAATTCCGCACCTCTTTGTCAGGATATGAGTGGATAAAACCGGAAATATCCGGTTTTGTTTTGGCTAACTCAATCCCAGATATTGCTACAGACTCTGGGTTGGTTTTTTCGGGATATTATAAACAGACTTTATTGTTTTGAATGTTTTTATCAGGGAACATTTAATTTTGTACCGTAGAAACACTAATTGAATCCACATGGGGACATAGCTCTACATATTCATATTTTCTAGGGAGAAAGCTAGAGGAACTGTGGCCAAAAAAATGATATTTGTTGTAGTATCGATGACATTTTATGCACTTGCCTAACGAAAAGGCTTTGCTTTTCTCCAAAACCATTTTATCTGTGATTTTCTCGGTCCATTGCATACGAATTCCACACCAGTTTTCCGGATATGACAGGATGAAACTGGAAATATCTGTGTTTGTTCAGGCTAACTCAATCCCAGATATTGCTACAGCCTCTGTGTTTGTGTTTTCCGGACACTATCAACGGACTTTATTGTTTTGAATGATTTTTATCAGGGAACATTTAATTTTGTGCTTGGAAACACTTATTGGTTCCACATGGAGACACTAGCTCTACACATTCGTATTTTCTAGGGAGAAAGCTAGAGGAACTGCGGCAAACAAACATGCTATTTCTGTTTGTGTAGATGACATTTTATGCACATGCCTAACGAAAAGACTTTGCTTTTCTCCAAAACCATTTTTACTGTGATTTTCTCGGTCCATTGCATACAAATTCCACACCTCTCTGTCCGGATAGGAGTGGATAAAACCGGAAATATCCGGTTGTGTTTTGGCTAACTCAATCCAAAATATTGGGAAAGCTTCTGTGTTTGTGTTTTCTGGATATTATCGATGGACTTTATTGTTTTGAATGTTTTTATCAGGGAACATTTAATTTTGTACCATTGAAACACTAATTTGTTCATCATGGGGACACCAGTTCTATACATTCGTATTTTCTAGGGAGAAAGCTAGAGGAAATGAGGAAGAAAAACATGATATTTCTGTTTGTATAGATGACATTTTATGCACTTGCCTAACGAAAAGACTTTGCTTTTCTCTAAAACCATTTTTACTGTGATTTTCTCGGTCCATTGCATACGAATTCCACACCTCTTTGTCCGGATATGAGTGGATAAAACCGGAAATATCCGGTTTTGTTTTGGCTAACTCAATCCCAGATATTGCTACAGACTCTGGGTTGGTTTTTTCGGGATATTATCTACAGATTTTATTGTTTTGAATGTTTTTATCAGGGAACATTTAATTTTGTACCATAGAAACACTAATTAGATCCACATGGGGACACCAGCTCTATATATTCATATTTTCTAAGGAGAAAGCTAGAGGAACTGTGGCCAAAAAAATGATATTTGTTTTATTATCGATGACATTTTATACACTTTCCTAACGGAAAGGCTTTGCTTTTCTCCAAAACCATTTTATCTGTGATTTTCTCGGTCCATTGCATACGAATTCCACACCAGTTTTCCGGATATGACAGGATGAAACTGGAAATATCTGTGTTTGTTCTGGCTAACTCAATCCCAGATATTGCTACAGCCTCTGTGTTTGTGTTTTCCGGACACTATCAACGGACTTTATTGTTTTGAATGTTTTTTATCAGGGAACATTTAATTTTGTGCTTGGAAACACTAATTGGATCCACATGGAGACCCCAGCTCTACACATTCGTATTTTCTAGGGAGAAAGCTAGAGGAACTGCGACAAACAAACATGATATTTCTGTTTGTGTATATGACATTTTATGCACTTGCCTAACGAAAAGACTTTGCTTTTCTCCAAAACCATTTTATCTGTTATTTTCTCGGTCCATTGCATATGAATTCATCACCAGTTTGTCCGGATATGACAGGATGAAACTGGAAATATCTGGGTTTGTTCTGGCTAACTCAATCCCTGATATTACTACAGCCTCTGTGTTTGTGATTTCCGAACACTATCAATGGACTTCATTGTTTTGAATGATTTTATCAGGGGACATTTAATTTTGTACCATTGAAACACTAATTGGTTCATCATGGAGACACCAGCTCTACACATTCGTATTTTCTAGGGAGAAAGCTAGAGGAACTGCGGCAAACAAACATGCTATTTCTGTTTGTATCGATGACATTTTATGCACTTGCCTAACGAAAAGACTTTGCTTTTCTCCAAAACCATTTTTACTGTGATTTTCTTGGTCCATTGCATACGAATTCCACACCTCTTTGTCCGGATAGGAGTGGATAAAACTGGAAATATCCGGTTTTGTTTTGGCTAACTCAATCCCAGATATTGCTACAGACTCTGGGTTGGTTTTTTCGGGATATTATCAACAGACTTTATTGTTTTCAAAGTCTTTTATCGGGGAACATTTTATTTTGAGCTTGGATACAGTAATTGGTTCCACATGGAGACACCAGCTCTACGCATTCTTATTTTCTAGGGAGAAAGCTAGAGGAACTGGGGCAAACAAACCTGATATTTCTGTTTGTGTAGATGACATTTTATGCACATGCCTAACGAAAAGACTTTGCTTTTCTCCAAAACCATTTTTACTGTGATTTTCTCGGTCCATTGCATACAAATTCCACACCTCTCTGTCCGGATATGAGTGGATAAAACCAGAAATATCCGGTTTTGTTTTGGCTAACTCAATCCCAGATATTGCTACAGACTCTGGGTTGGTTTTTTCGGGATATTATCAACAGACTTTATTGTTTTGAAAGTCTTTTCTCGGGGAACATTTTATTTTGAGCTTGGATACACTAATTGGTTCCACATGGGGACACCCTCTACATATTCACATTTTCTAAGGAGAAAGCCAGAGGAACTGTGGCCAAAAAAATGATATTTGTTTTAGTATCGATGACATTTTATGCACTTGCATAATGAAAAGATTTTGCTTTTCTCCAAAACCATTTTTACTGTGATTTTCTCAGTCCATTCCATACGAATTCCACACCAGTTTCCAGATATGACAGGATGAAACTGGAAATATCTGGGTTTGTTCTGGCTAACTCAATCCCAGATATTGCTACAGCCTCTGGGTTTGTGTTTTCCGGACACTATCAATGGACTTTATTGTTTTGAATGTTTTTTATCAGGGAACATTTAATTTTATGCTTGGAAACACTAATTGGTTCATCATGGAGACCCCAGCTCTACACATTCGTATTTTCTAGGGAGAAAGCTAGAGGAACTGCGACAAACAAACATGATATTTCTGTTTGTGTAGATGACATTTTATGCACTTGCCTAACGAAAAGACTTTGCTTTTCTCCAAAACCTTTTTTACTGTGATTTTCTCGGTCCATTGCATACGAATTCCACACCTCTTTGTCCGGATATGAGTGGATAAAACCGGAAATATCCGGTTTTGTTTTGGCTAACTCAATCCCAGATATTGCTACAGACTCTGGGTTGGTTTTTTCGGGATATTATCAACAGACTTTATTGTTTTGAAAGTCTTTTATCGGGGAACATTTTATTTTGAGCTTGGATACAGTAATTGGTTCCACATGGAGACACCAGCTCTACACATTCGTATTTTCTAGGGAGAAAACCAGTGGAACTGCTGCAAACATACATGATATTTCTGTTTGTGTAGATGACATTTTATGCACTTGCCTAACGAAAAGACTTTGCTTTTCTCCAAAACCATTTTTACTGTGATTTTCTCGGTCCATTGCATAAGAATTCCACACCTCTTTGTCCGGATATGAGTGGATAAAACCGGAAATATCCAGTTTTGTTTTGGCTAACTCAATCCCAGATATTGCTACAGACTCTGGGTTGGTTTTTTCGGGATATTATCAACAGACTTTATGGTTTTGAAAGTCTTTTATCGGGGAACATTTTATTTTGAGCTTGGATACAGTAATTGGTTCCACATGGAGACACCAGCTCTACACATTCGTATTTTCTAGGGAGAAAGCCAGTGGAACTGCTGCAAACATACATGATATTTCTGTTTGCGTAGATGACATTTTATGCACTTGCCTAACGAAAAGACTTTGCTTTTCCCCAAACCATTTTTGCTCTGATTTTCTCGGTCCATTGCATACGAATTCCACACCACTTTGTCCAGTTATGACTGGATGAAACCAGAAATATCCGGTTGTGTTTTGGCTAACTCAATCCAAAATATTGTGAAAGCTTCTGTGTTTGTGTTTTCTGGATATTATCGATGGACTTTATTGTTTTGAATGATTTTATCAGGGAACATTTAATTTTGTACCATTGAAACACTAATTGGTTCATCATGGGGACACCAGTTCTATACATTCGTATTTTCTAGGGAGAAAGCTAGAGGAAATGAGGAAGACAAACATGATATTTCTGTTTGTATAGATGACATTTTATGCACTTGCCTAACGAAAAGACTTTGCTTTTCTCCAAAACCATTTTATCTGTGATTTTCTTGGTCCATTGCCTACGAATTCCACACCTCTTTGTCCGGATATGAGTGGATAAAACCGGAAATATCCGGTTTTGTTTTGGCTAACTCAATCCCAGATATTGCTACAGACTCTGGGTTGGTTTTTTCGGGATATTATCAACAGACTTTATTGTTTTGAATGTTTTTATCAGGGAACATTTAATTTTGTACCATAGAAACACTAATTAGATCCACATGGGGACACCAGCTCTATATATTCATATTTTCTAAGGAGAAAGCTAGAGGAACTGTGGCCAAAAAAATGATATTTGTTTTAGTATCGATGACATTTTATGCACTTTCCTAACGAAAAGGCTTTGCTTTTCTCCAAAACCATTTTATCTGTGATTTTCTCGGTCCATTGCATACGAATTCCACACCAGTTTTCCGGATATGACTGGATGAAACTGGAAATATCTGGGTTTGTTCTGGCTAACTCAATCCCAGATATTGCTACAGCCTCTGTGTTTGTGTTTTCCGGACACTATCAACGGACTTTATTGTTTTGAATGTTTTTTATCAGGGAACATTTAATTTTGTGCTTGGAAACAATAATTGGATCCACATGGAGACCCCAGCTCTACACATTCGTATTTTCTAGGGAGAAAGCTAGAGGAACTGCGACAAACAAACATGATATTTCTGTTTGTGTATATGACATTTTATGCACTTGCCTAACGAAAAGACTTTGCTTTTCTCCAAAACCATTTTATCTGTGATTTTCTCGGTCCATTGCATATGAATTCCACACCAGTTTTCCGGATATGACAGGATGAAACTGGAAATATCTGGGTTTGTTCTGGCTAACTCAATCCCTGATATTACTACAGCCTCTGTGTTTGTGATTTCCGAACACTATCAATGGACTTCATTGTTTTGAATGATTTTATCAGGGAACATTTAATTTTGTACCATTGAAACACTAATTGGTTCATCATGGAGACACCAGCTCTACACATTCGTATTTTCTAGGGAGAAAGCTAGAGGAACTGCGACAAACAAACATGATATTTCTGTTTGTATAGATGACATTTTATGCACTTGCCTAACAAAAAGACTTTGCTTTTCTCCAAAACCTTTTTTACTGTGATTTTCTCGGTCCATTGCATACGAATTCCACACCTCTTTGTCCGGATATGAGTGGATAAAACCGGAAATATCCGGTTTTGTTTTGGCTAACTCAATCCCAGATATTGCTACAGACTCTGGGTTGGTTTTTTCGGGATATTATCAACAGACTTTATGGTTTTGAAAGTCTTTTATCGGGGAACATTTTATTTTGAGCTTGGATACAGTAATTGGTTCCACATGGAGACACCAGCTCTACACATTCGTATTTTCTAGGGAGAAAACCAGTGGAACTGCTGCAAACATACATGATATTTCTGTTTGTGTAGATGACATTTTATGCACTTGCCTAACAAAAAGACTTTGCTTTTCCCCAAACCATTTTTGCTCTGATTTTCTCGGTCCATTGCATACGAATTCCACACCACCTTTTCCAGAAATGACTGGAAAAAACCAGAAATATCCGGTTCTGTTTTGGCTAACTCAATCCAAAATATTGTGAAAGCTTCTGTGTTTGTGTTTTCTGGATATTATGATGGACTGTATTGTTTTGAATGTTTTTATCAGGGAACATTTAATTTTGTACCATTGAAACACTAATTGGTTCATCATGGGGACACCAGGTCTATACATTCGTATTTTCTAGGGAGAAAGCTAGAGGAAATGAGGAAGACAAACAAATATTTCTGTTTGTATAGATGACTTTTTATGCACTTGCCTGATGAAAAGTCTTTGTTTTTCTCCAAAACCATTTTTACTGTGATATTCTTAGTCCATTGCATACGAATTCCACACCAGTTTGTCCAGATATTACTGGATGAAACAGGAAATATCCGGTTTTGTTTTGGCTAACTCAATCCCAGATATGGCTACAGACTCTGGGTTTGTTCTTTCTGGATATTATCAACGGACTTTATTGTTTTGGTTGTTTTTTTATCGGGGAACATTGTATTTTCAGCTTGGATATATAACTGGTTCCACATGGAGACACCAGCTCTACACATTCGTATTTTCTAGGGAGAAAGCTAGAGGAACTGCGGCAAACAAACATGCTATTTCTGTTTGTATCGATGACATTTTATGCACTTGCCTAACGAAAAGACTTTGCTTTTCTCCAAAACGATTTTTACTGTGATTTTTTCGGTCCATTGCATACGAGTTCCACACCTCTTTGTCCGGATATGAGTGGATAAAACCGGAAATATCCATTTTTGTTTTGGATAACTCAATCCCAGATATTGCTACAGACTCTGGGTTGGTTTTTTCGGGATATTATCAACAGACTTTATTGTTTTGAAAGTCTTTTATCGGGGAACATTGTATTTTGAGCTTGGATACAGTAATTGGTTCCACATGGAGACACCAGCTCTACACATTCGTATTTTCTAGGGAGAAAGCCAGAGGAACTGCTGCAAACAAACATGATATTTCTGTTGTGTAGATGACATTTTATGCACTTGCCTAACGAAAAGACTTTGCTTTTCCCCAAAACCATTTTTGCTCTGATTTCCTCGATCCAATGCATATGAATTCCACACCACCTTTTCCAGAAATGACTGGATAAAACCAGAAATATCCGGTTTTTTTTTGGCTAACTCAATCCAAAATATTGTGAAAGCTTCTGTGTTTGTGTTTTCTGGATATTATCGATGGACTTTATTGTTTTGAATGTTTTTATCAGGGAACATTTAATTTTATACCATTGAAACACTAATTGGTTCATCATGGGGACACCAGCTCTACACATTCATATTTTCTAGGGAGAAAGCTAGAGGAACTGCGACAGACAAACATGATATTTCTGTTTGTATAGATGACATTTTATGCACTTGCCTAACGAAAAGACTTTGCTTTACTCTAAAACCATTTTTACTGTGATTTTCTCGGTCCATTGGATACGAATTCCACTCCAGTTTGTCCGCATATGACTGGAGGAAACCGGAAATATCCGGTTTTGTTTTGGCTAACTCAATCCCAGATATTGCTACAGCCTCTGTGTTTGTGTTTTCTGGACACTATCAACGGACTTTATTGTTTTGAATGTTTTTTATCAGGGAACATTTAATTTTGTACTTGGAAACACTAATTGGTTCCACATGAAGACACCAGCTCTACACATTCATATTTTCTAGGGAGAAAGCTAGAGGAACTGCGACAAACAAACATGATATTTCTGTTTGTATCGATGACATTTTATGCACTTGCCTAACGAAAAGACTTTGCTTTTCTCCAAAACCATTTTTACTGTGATTTTCTTGGTCCATTGATACGAATTCCAAACCTCTTTCTCCAGATATGAGTGGATAAAACCGGAAATATCCGGTTTTGTTTTGGCTAACTCAATCCCAGATATTGCTACAGACTCTGGGTTGGTTTTTTCGGGATATTATCAACAGACTTTATTGTTTTGAAAGTCTTTTATCGGGGAACATTTTATTTTGAGCTTGGATACAGTAATTGGTTCCACATGGAGACACCAGCTCTACACATTCGTATTTTCTAGGGAGAAAGCCAGAGGAACTGCTGCAAACAAACATGATATTTCTGTTGTGTAGATGACATTTTATGCACTTGCCTAACTAAAAGACTTTGCTTTTCCCCAAAACCATTTTTCTTCTGATTTTCTCGGTCCATTGCATACGAATTCCACACCACCTTTTCCCGAAATGACTGGATAAAACCAGAAATATCCAGTTGTGTTTTGGCTAACTCAATCCAAAATATTGTGAAAGCTTCTGTGTTTGTGATTTCTGGATATTATCGATGGACTTTATTGTTTTGAATGTTTTTATCAGGGAACATTTAATTTTGTACCATTGAAACACTAATTGGTTCATCATGGGGACACCAGCTCTAAACATTCGTATTTTCTAGGGAGAAAGCTAGAGGAACTGCGACAGACAAACATGATATTTCTGTTTGTATAGATGACATTTTATGCACTTGCCTAACGAAAAGACTTTGCTTTACTCTAAAACCATTTTTACTGTGATTTTCTCGGTCCATTGGATACGAATTCCACTCCAGTTTGTCCGCATATGACTGGATGAAACCGGAAATATCCGGTTTTGTTTTGGCTAACTCAATCCCAGATATTGCTACAGCCTCTGTGTTTGTGTTTTCCGGACACTATCAACGGACTTTATTGTTTTGAATGTTTTTTATCAGGGAACATTTAATTTTGTGCTTGGAAACACTAATTGGTTCCACATGGAGACACCAGCTCTACACATTCGTATTTTCTAGGGAGAAAGCTAGAGGAACTGCGACAAACAAACATGCTATTTCTGTTTGTATCGATGACATTTTATGCACTTGCCTAATGAAAAGACTTTGCTTTTCTCCAAAACCATTTTTACTTTGATTTTCTCGGTCCATTGCATACGAATTCCACACCTCTTTGTCCGGATAGGAGTGGATAAAACCGGAAATATCCGGTTTTGTTTTGGCTAACTCAATCCCAGATATTGCTACAGACTCTGGGTTGGTTTTTTCGGGATATTATCAACAGACTTTATGGTTTTGAAAGTCTTTTATCGGGGAACATTTTATTTTGAGCTTGGATACAGTAATTGTTCCACATGGAGACACCAGCTCTACACATTCATATTTTCTAGGGAGAAAGCCAGAGGAACTGCTGCAAACAAACATGATATTTCTGTTTGTGTAGATGACATTTTATGCACTTGCCTAAGGAAAAGACTTTGCTTTTCCCCAAAACCATTTTTGCTCTGATTTTCTCAGTCCATTGCATACGAATTCCACACCACCTTTTCCAGAAATGACTGGATAAAACCAGAAATATCCGGTTGTGTTTTGGCTAACTCAATCCAAAATATTGTGAAAGCTTCTGTGTTTGTGTTTTCTGGATATTATCGATGGACTTTATTGTTTTGAATGTTTTTATCAGGGAACATTTAATTTTGACCCGTAGAAACACTAATTGGTTTCACATGGAGACACCAGCTCTACACATTCGTATTTTCTAGGGAGAAAGCTAGAGGAACTGCGACAAACAAACATGATATTTCTGTTTGTATCGATGACATTTTATGCACTTGCCTAACGAAAAGACTTTGCTTTTCTCCAAAACCATTTTTACTGTGATTTTCTCACTCCATTGCATACGAATTCCACTTCAGTTTGTCCACATATGACTGGATGAAACAAGAAATATCCGGGGATTTTTTGGCTAACGCAATCCCAGATATTGCTACAGCCTCTGTGTTTGTGTTTTCCGGACACTATCAACGGACTTTACTGTTTTGAATGTTTTTTATCAGGGAACATTTAATTTGTGCTTGGAAACACTAATTGGTTAAACAAGGAGACACCAGCTCTACACATTCGTATATCCTAGGGAGAAAGCTAGAGGAACTGCGACAAACAAACATGATATTTCTGTTTGTATAGATGACATTTTATGCACTTGCCTAACGAAAAGACTTTGCTTTTCTCCAATACCATTTTTACTGTGATTTTCTCGGTCCATTGCATACGAATTCCACACCTCTTTGTCCGGATATGAGTGGATAAAACCGGAAATATCCGGTTTTGTTTTGGCTAACTCAATCCCAGATATTGCTACAGACTCTCTGTTTGTGTTTTCCGGACACTATCAACGGACTTTATTGTTTTGAATGTTTTTTATCAGGGAACATTTAATTTGTGCTTGGAAACACTAATTGGTTCCACATGGAAATACCAGCTCTACACATTCGTATTTTCTAGGGAGAAAGCCAGAGGGACTGCTGCAAACAAACATGATATTTCTGTTTGTGTAGATGACATTTTATGCACTTGCCTAACGAAAATACTTTGCTTTTCTCCAAAACCATTTTTACTGTGATTTTCTCGGTCCATTGCATACGAATTCCACACCACCTTTTCCAGAAATGACTGGATAAAACCAGAAATATCCGGTTGTGTTTTGGCTAACTCAATCCAAAATATTGTGAAAGCTTCTGTGTTTGTGTTTTCTGGATATTATCGATGGACTTTATTGTTTTGAATGTTTTTATCAGGGAACATTTAATTTTGTACCATTGAAACACTAATTGGTTCATCATGGGGACACCAGCTCTACACATTCGTATTTTCTAGGGAGAAAGCTAGAGGAAATGACTAAGACAAACATGATATTTCTGTATAGATGACATTTTATGCACTTGCCTAACGAAAAGACTTTGCTTTTCTCTAAAACCATTTTTACTGTGATTTTCTCGGTCCATTGGATACGAATTCCACTCCAGTTTGTCCGCATATGACTGGATGAAACCGGAAATATCTGGGTTTTTTTTTGGCTAACTCAATCCCAGATATTGCTACAGCCTCTCTGTTTGTGTTTTCCGGACAGTATGAACGGACTTTATTGTTTTGAACGTTTTTTATCAGGGAACATTTAATTTGTGCTTGGAAACACTAATTGGTTCCACATGGAGACACCAGCTCTATACATTCATATTTTCTAGGGAGAAAGCCAGAGGAACTTCTGCAAACAAACATGATATTTCTGTTTGTGTAGATGACATTTTATGCACTTGCCTAACGAAAAGACTTTGCTTTTCTCCAAAACCATTTTTACTTTGATTTTCTCGGTCCATTGCATACGAATTCCACACCTCTTTGTCCGGATATGAGTGGATAAAACTGGAAATATCCGGTTTTGTTTTGGCTAACTCAATCCCAGATATTGCTACAGATTCTGGGTTGGTTTTTTCGGGATATTATCAACAGACTTTATTGTTTTGAAAGTCTTTTATCGGGGAACATTTTATTTTGAGCTTGGATACAGTAATTGTTCCACATGGAGACACCAGCTCTACACATTCGTATTTTCTAGGGAGAAAGCCAGAGGAACTGCTGCAAACAAACATGATATTTCTGTTTGTGTAGATGACATTTTATGCACTTGCCTAACGAAAAGACTTTGCTTTTCCCCAAAACCATTTTTGCTCTCATTTTCTCGGTCCATTGCATACGAATTCCACACCACCTTTTCCAGAAATGACTGGATAAAACCAGAAATATCCGATTGTGTTTTGGCTAACTCAATTCAAAATATTGTGAAAGATTCTGTGTTTGTGTTTTCTGGATATTATCGATGGACTTTATTGTTTTGAATGTTTTTATCAGGGAACATTTAATTTTGTGCTTGGAAACACTAATTGGTTCCACATGGAGACACCAGCTCTACACATTCGTATTTTCTAGGGAGATAGCTAGAGGAACTGCGACAAACAAACATGATATTTCTGTTTGTATAGATGACATTTTATGCACTTGCCTAACGAAAAGACTTTGCTTTACTCCAAAACCATTTTTACTGTGATTTTCTCGGTGTATTGCATAGGAATTCCACTCCAGTTTGTCCACATATGACTGGATGAAATCAGAAATATCCGGGGTTTTTTTGGCTTACTCAATCCCAGATATTGCTACAGCCTCTGTGTTTGTGTTTTCCGGACACTATCAACGGACTTTACTGTTTTGAATGTTTTTTATCAGGGAACATTTAATTTTGTGCTTGGAAACACTAATTGGTTCCACATGGAGACACCAGCTCTACACATTCGTATATCCTAGGGAGAAAGCTAGAGGAACTGCAACAAACAAACATGATATTTCTGTTTGTATAGATGACATTTTATGCACTTGCCTAACGAAAAGACTTTGCTTTTCTCCAAAACCATTTTTACTGTGATTTTCTCGGTGTATTGCATAGGAATTCCACTCCAGTTTGTCCACATATGACTGGATGAAATCAGAAATATCCGGGGTTTTTTTGGCTAACTCAATCCCAGATATTGCTACAGCCTCTGTGTTTGTGTTTTCCGGACACTATCAACGGACTTTATTGTTTTGAATGTTTTTTATCAGGGAACATTTAATTTTGTGCTTGGAAACACTCATTGGTTCCACATGGAGACACCAGCTCTACACATTCGTATTTTCTAGGGAGAAAGCTAGCGGAACTGCGACAAACAAACATGATATTTCTGTTTGTGTAGATGACATTTTATGCACTGGCCTAACGAAAAGACTTTGCTTTTCTCCAAAACCTTTTTTACTGTGATTTTCTCGGTCCATTGCATACGAATTCCACACCTCTTTGTCCGGATATGAGTGGATAAAACCGGAAATATCCGGTTTTGTTTTGGCTAACTCAATCCCAGATATTGCTACAGACTCTGGGTTGGTTTTTTCGGGATATTATCAACAGACTTTATTGTTTTGAAAGTCTTTTATCGGGGAACATTTTATTTTGAGCTTGGATACAGTAATTGGTTCCACATGGAGACACCAGCTCTACACATTCGTATTTTCTAGGGAGAAAACCAGTGGAACTGCTGCAAACATACATGATATTTCTGTTTGTATAGATGACATTTTATGCACTTGCCTAACGAAAAGACTTTGCTTTTCCCCAAACCATTTTTGCTCTGATTTTCTCGGTCCATTGCATACGAATTCCACACCACCTTTTCCAGAAATGACTGGAAAAAACCAGAAATATCCGGTTCTGTTTTGGCTAACTCAATCCAAAATATTGTGAAAGCTTCTGTGTTTGTGTTTTCTGGATATTATGATGGACTGTATTGTTTTGAATGTTTTTATCAGGGAACATTTAATTTTGTACCATTGAAACACTAATTGGTTCATCATGGGGACACCAGGTCTATACATTCGTATTTTATAGGGAGAAAGCTAGAGGAAATGAGGAAGACAAACAAATATTTCTGTTTGTATAGATGACTTTTTATGCACTTGCATGATGAAAAGACTTTGTTTTTCTCCAAAACCATTTTTACTGTGATATTCTTAGTCCATTGCATACGAATTCCACACCAGTTTGTCCGAATATTACTGGATGAAACAGGAAATATCCGGTTTTGTTTTGGCTAACTCAATCCCAGATATGGCTACAGACTCTGGGTTTGTTCTTTCTGGATATTATCTACGTACTTTATTGTTTTGGATGTTTTTTTTTCGGGGAACATTGTATTTTCAGCTTGGATATATAACTGGTTCCACATGAAGACACCAGCTCTACACATTCGTATTTTCTAGGGAGAAAGCTAGATGAACTGCGACAAACAAACATGACATTTCTGTTTGTATCGATGACATTTTATGCACTTGCTTAACGAAAAGACTTTGCTTTTCTCCAAAACCATTTTTACTGTGATTTTTTCGTTCCATTGCATACGAGTTCCACACCTCTTTGTCCGGATATGAGTGGATAAAACCGGAAATATCCATTTTTGTTTTTGATAACTCAATCCCAGATATTGCTACAGACTCTGGGTTGGTTTTTTCGGGATATTATCAACAGACTTTATGGTTTTGAAAGTCTTTTATCGGGGAACATTTTATTTTGAGCTTGGATACAGTAATTGGTTCCACATGGAGACACCAGCTCTACACATTCGTATTTTCTAGGAAGAAAGCCAGTGGAACTGCTGCAAACATACATGATATTTCTGTTTGTGTAGATGACATTTTATGCACTTGCCTAACGAAAAGACTTTGCTTTTCCCCAAACCATTTTTGCTCTGATTTTCTCGGTCCATTGCATATGAATTCCACACCACCTTTTCCAGAAATGACTGGATAAAACCAGAAATATCCGGTTGTGTTTTGGCTAACTCAATCCAAAATATTGTGAAAGCTTCTGTGTTTGTGTTTTCTGGATATTATCGATGGACTTTATGGTTTTGAATGTTTTTATCAGGGAACATTTAATTTTGTACCGTAGAAACACTAATTGGATCTACATGGGGACACCCTCTACATATTCACATTTTCTAAGGAGAAAGCTAGAGGAACTGTGGCCAAAAAAATGATATTTGTTTTAGTATCGATGACATTTTATGCACTTTCCTAACGAAAAGGCTTTGCTTTTCTCCAAAACCATTTTATCTGTGATTTTCTCGGTCCATTCCATACGAATTCCATACCAGTTTTCCGGATATGACTGGATGAAACTGGAAATATCTGGGTTTGTTCTGGCTAACTCAATCCCAGATATTGCTACAGCCTCTGTGTTTGTGTTTTCCGGACACTATCAACGGACTTTATTGTTTTGAATGTTTTTTATCAGGGAACATTTAATTTTGTACCATTGAAACACTAATTGGTTCATCATGGGGACACCAGGTCTATACATTCGTATTTTATAGGGAGAAAGCTAGAGGAAATGAGGAAGACAAACATGATATTTCTGTTTGTCTAGATGACATTTTATGCACTTGCCTAACGAAAAGACTTTGTTTTTCTCCAAAACCATTTTTTACTGTGATTTTCTTAGTCCATTGCATATGAATTCCACACCTCTTTGTCCGGATATGAGTGGATAAAACCGGAAATATCCGGTTGTGTTTTGGCTAACTCAATCCCAGATATGGCTACAGCGTCTGGGTTTGTTCTTTCTGGATATTATCAACAGACTTTATTGTTTTGGATGTTTTTTATCGGGGAACATAGTATTTTCAGCTTGGATACATAATTGCTTCCACATGGAGACACCAGCTCTACACATTCATATTTTCTAGGGAGAAAGCTAGAGGAACTGCGGCAAACAAACATGATATTACTGTTTGTATCGATGACATTTTATGCACTTGCCTAACGAAAAGACTTTGCTTTTCTCCAAAACCATTTTTACTGTGATTTTCTCGGTCCATTGCATACGAGTTCCACACCTCTTTGTCCGGATATGAGTGGATAAAACCGGAAATATCCGTTTTTGTTTTGGCTAACTCAATCCCAGATATTGCTACAGACTCTGGGTTGGTTTTTTCGGGATATTATCAACAGACTTTATTGTTTTGAAAGTCTTTTATCGGGGAACATTTTATTTTGAGCTTGGATACAGTAATTGGTTCCACATGGAGACACCAGCTCTACACATTCGTATTTTCTAGGGAGAAAGCCAGAGGAACTGCTGCAAACATACATGATATTTCTGTTTGTGTAGATGACATTTTATGCACTTGCCTAACGAAAAGACTTTGCTTTTCCCCAAACCATTTTTGCTCTGATTTTCTCGGTCCATTGCATACGAATTCCACACCACCTTTTCCAGAAATGACTGGAAAAAACCAGAAATATCCGGTTGTGTTTTGGCTAACTCAATCCAAAATATTGTGAAAGCTTCTGTGTTTGTGTTTTCTGAATATTATGATGGACTGTATTGTTTTGAATGTTTTTATCAGGGAACATTTAATTTTGTACCATTGAAACACTAATTGGTTCATCATGGGGACACCAGGTCTATGCATTCGTATTTTATAGGGAGAAAGCTAGAGGAAATGAGGAAGACAAACATGATATTTCTGTTTGTCTAGATGGCATTTTATGCACTTGCCTAACGAAAAGTCTTTGTTTTTCTCCAAAACCATTTTTACTGTGATTTTCTTGGTCCATTGCATACTAATTCCACACCAGTTTGTCCGGATATTACTGGATGCAACCGGAAACATCCGGTTTTGTTTTGGCTAACTCAATCCCAGATATTGCTACAGCCTCTGGTTTTGTTCTTTCTGGATATTATCAACCGACTTTATTATTTTGGACGTTTTTTTATCGGGGAACATTGTATTTTCATCTTGGATACATAATTGGTTCCACATGGAGACACCAGCTCTACACATTCGTATTTTCTAGGGAGAAAGCCAGAGGAACTGCTGCAAACAAACATGATATTTCTGTTGTGTAGATGACATTTTATGCACTTGCCTAACTAAAAGACTTTGCTTTTCCCCAAAACCATTTTTACTGTGATTTTCTCGGTCCATTGCATACGAATTCCACACCACCTTTTCCCGAAATGACTGGATAAAACCAGAAATATCCAGTTGTGTTTTGGCTAACTCAATCCAAAATATTGTGAAAGCTTCTGTGTTTGTGTTTTCTGGATATTATCGATGGACTTTATTTTTTTGAATGTTTTTATCAGGGAACATTTAATTTTGTACCATTGAAACACTAATTGGTTCATCATGGGGACACCAGCTCTAAACATTCGTATTTTCTAGGGAGAAAGCTAGAGGAACTGCGACAGACAAACATGATATTTCTGTTTGTATAGATGACATTTTATGCACTTGCCTAACGAAAAGACTTTGCTTTACTCTCAAACCATTTTTACTGTGATTTTCTCGGTCCATTGCATACGAATTCCACTCCAGTTTGTCCGCATATGACTGGATGAAACCGGAAATATCCGGTTTTGTTTTGGCTAACTCAATCCCAGATATTGCTACAGCCTCTGTGTTTGTGTTTTCCGGACACTATCAACGGACTTTATTGTTTTGAATGTTTTTTATCAGGGAACATTTAATTTTGTGCTTGGAAACACTAATTGGTTCCACATGGAGACACCAGCTCTACACATTCGTATTTTCTAGGGAGAAAGCTAGAGGAACTGCGACAAACAAACATGCTATTTCTGTTTGTATCGATGACATTTTATGCACTTGCCTAATGAAAAGACTTTGCTTTTCTCCAAAACCATTTTTACTTTGATTTTCTTGGTCCATTGCATACGAATTCCACACCTCTTTGTCCGGATAGGAGTGGATAAAACCGGAAATATCCGGTTTTGTTTTGGCTAACTCAATCCCAGATATTGCTACAGACTCTGGGTTGGTTTTTTCGGGATATTATCAACAGACTTTATGGTTTTGAAAGTCTTTTATCGGGGAACATTTTATTTTGAGCTTGGATACAGTAATTGTTCCACATGGAGACACCAGCTCTACACATTCATATTTTCTAGGGAGAAAGCCAGAGGAACTGCTGCAAACAAACATGATATTTCTGTTTGTGTAGATGACATTTTATGCACTTGCCTAAGGAAAAGACTTTGCTTTTCCCCAAAACAATTTTTGCTCTGATTTTCTCAGTCCATTGCATACGAATTCCACACCACCTTTTCCAGAAATGACTGGATAAAACCAGAAATATCCGGTTGTGTTTTGGCTAACTCAATCCAAAATATTGTGAAAGCTTCTGTGTTTGTGTTTTCTGGATATTATCGATGGACTTTATTGTTTTGAATGTTTTTTATCAGGGAACATTTAATTTTGACCCGTAGAAACACTAATTGGTTTCACATGGAGACACCAGCTCTACACATTCGTATTTTCTAGGGAGAAAGCTAGAGGAACTGCGACAAACAAACATGATATTTCTGTTTGTATCGATGACATTTTATGCACTTGCCTAACGAAAAGACTTTGCTTTTCTCCAAAACCATTTTTACTGTGATTTTCTCACTCCATTGCATACGAATTCCACTTCAGTTTGTCCACATATGACTGGATGAAACAAGAAATATCCGGGGATTTTTTGGCTAACGCAATCCCAGATATTGCTACAGCCTCTGTGTTTGTGTTTTCCGGACACTATCAACGGACTTTACTGTTTTGAATGTTTTTTATCAGGGAACATTTAATTTGTGCTTGGAAACACTAATTGGTTCCACAAGGAGACACCAGCTCTACACATTCGTATATCCTAGGGAGAAAGCTAGAGGAACTGCGACAAACAAACATGATATTTCTGTTTGTATAGATGACATTTTATGCACTTGCCTAACGAAAAGACTTTGCTTTTCTCCAATACCATTTTTACTGTGATTTTCTCGGTCCATTGCATACGAATTCCACACCTCTTTGTCCGGATATGAATGGATAAAACCAGAAATATCCGGTTTTGTTTTGGCTAACTCAATCCCAGATATTGCTACAGACTCTCTGTTTGTGTTTTCCGGACACTATCAACGGACTTTATTGTTTTGAATGTTTTTATCAGGGAACATTTAATTTGTGCTTGGAAACACTAATTGGTTCCACATGGAAATACCAGCTCTACACATTCGTATTTTCTAGGGAGAAAGCCAGAGGAACTGCTGCAAACAAACATGATATTTCTGTTTGTGTAGATGACATTTTATGCACTTGCCTAACGAAAATACTATGCTTTTCTCCAAAACCATTTTTACTGTGATTTTCTCGGTCCATTGCATACGAATTCCACACCACCTTTTCCAGAAATGACTGGATAAAACCAGAAATATCCGGTTGTGTTTTGGCTAACTCAATCCAAAATATTGTGAAAGCTTCTGTGTTTGTGTTTTCTGGATATTATCGATGGACTTTATTGTTTTGAATGTTTTTATCAGGGAACATTTAATTTTGTACCATTGAAACACTAATTGGTTCATCATGGGGACACCAGCTCTACACATTCGTATTTTCTAGGGAGAAAGCTAGAGGAAATGAGGAAGACAAACATGATATTTCTGTATAGATGACATTTTATGCACTTGCCTAACGAAAAGACTTTGCTTTTCTCTAAAACCATTTTTACTGTGATTTTCTCGGTCCATTGGATACGAATTCCACTCCAGTTTGTCCGCATATGACTGGATGAAACCGGAAATATCCGGGTTTTTTTTGGCTAACTCAATCCCAGATATTGCTACAGCCTCTCTGTTTGTGTTTTCCGGACAGTATCAACGGACTTTATTGTTTTGAACGTTTTTTATCAGGGAACATTTAATTTGTGCTTGGAAACACTAATTGGTTCCACATGGAGACACCAGCTCTATACATTCATATTTTCTAGGGAGAAAGCCAGAGGAACTTCTGCAAACAAACATGATATTTCTGTTTGTGTAGATGACATTTTATGCACTTGCCTAACGAAAAGACTTTTCTTTTCCCCAAAACCATTTTTGCTCTGATTTTCTCGGTCCATTGCATACGAATTCCACACCACCTTTTCCAGAAATGACTGGATAAAACCAGAAATATCCGATTGTGTTTTGGCTAACTCAATTCAAAATATTGTGAAAGATTCTGTGTTTGTGTTTTCTGGATATTATCGATGGACTTTATTGTTTTGAATGTTTTTATCAGGGAACATTTAATTTTGTGCTTGGAAACACTAATTGGTTCCACATGGAGACACCAGCTCTACACATTCGTATTTTCTAGGGAGATAGCTAGAGGAACTGCGACAAACAAACATGATATTTCTGTTTGTATAGATGACATTTTATGCACTTGCCTAACGAAAAGACTTTGCTTTTCTCCAAAACCATTTTTACTGTGATTTTCTTGGTGTATTGCATAGGAATTCCACTCCAGTTTGTCCACATATGACTGGACGAAATCAGAAATATCCGGGGTTTTTTTGGCTTACTCAATCCCAGATATTGCTACAGCCTCTGTGTTTGTGTTTTCCGGACACTATCAACGGACTTTACTGTTTTGAATGTTTTTTATCAGGGAACATTTAATTTTGTGCTTGGAAACACTAATTGGTTCCACATGGAGACACCAGCTCTACACATTCGTATATCCTAGGGAGAAAGCTAGAGGAACTGCGACAAACAAACATGATATTTCTGTTTGTATAGATGACATTTTATGCACTTGCCTAACGAAAGACTTTGCTTTTCTCCAAAACCATTTTTACTGTGATTTTCTCGGTGTATTGCATAGGAATTCCACTCCAGTTTGTCCACATATGACTGGATGAAATCAGAAATATCCGGGGTTTTTTTGGCTAACTCAATCCCAGATATTGCTACAGCCTCTCTGTTTGTGTTTTCCGGACACTATCAACGGACTTTATTGTTTTGAATGTTTTTTATCAGGGAACATTTAATTTTGTGCTTGGAAACACTCATTGGTTCCACATGGAGACACCAGCTCTACACATTCGTATTTTCTAGGGAGAAAGCTAGCGGAACTGCGACAAACAAACATGATATTTCTGTTTGTGTAGATGACATTTTATGCACTGGCCTAACGAAAAGACTTTGCTTTTCTCCAAAACCTTTTTTACTGTGATTTTCTCGGTCCATTGCATACGAATTCCACACCTCTTTGTCCGGATATGAGTGGATAAAACCGGAAATATCCGGTTTTGTTTTGGCTAACTCAATCCCAGATATTGCTACAGACTCTCTGTTTGTGTTTTCCGGACACTATCAACGGACTTTATTGTTTTGAATGTTTTTTATCAGGGAACATTTAATTTGTGCTTGGAAACACTAATTGGTTCCACATGGAAATACCAGCTCTACACATTCGTATTTTCTAGGGAGAAAGCCAGAGGAACTGCTGCAAACAAACATGATATTTCTGTTTGTGTAGATGACATTTTATGCACTTGCCTAACGAAAATACTTTGCTTTTCTCCAAAACCATTTTTACTGTGATTTTCTCGGTCCATTGCATACGAATTCCACACCACCTTTTCCAGAAATGACTGGATAAAACCAGAAATATCCGGTTGTGTTTTGGCTAACTCAATCCAAAATATTGTGAAAGCTTCTGTGTTTGTGTTTTCTGGATATTATCGATGGACTTTATTGTTTTGAATGTTTTTATCAGGGAACATTTAATTTTGTACCATTGAAACACTAATTGGTTCATCATGGGGACACCAGCTCTACACATTCGTATTTTCTAGGGAGAAAGCTAGAGGAAATGAGGAAGACAAACATGATATTTCTGTATAGATGACATTTTATGCACTTGCCTAACGAAAAGACTTTGCTTTTCTCTAAAACCATTTTTACTGTGATTTTCTCGGTCCATTGGATACGAATTCCACTCCAGTTTGTCCGCATATGACTGGATGAAACTGGAAATATCCGGGTTTTTTTTGGCTAACTCAATCCCAGATATTGCTACAGCCTCTCTGTTTGTGTTTTCCGGACAGTATCAACGGACTTTATTGTTTTGAACGTTTTTTATCAGGGAACATTTAATTTGTGCTTGGAAACACTAATTGGTTCCACATGGAGACACCAGCTCTATACATTCATATTTTCTAGGGAGAAAGCCAGAGGAACTTCTGCAAACAAACATGATATTTCTGTTTGTGTAGATGACATTTTATGCACTTGCCTAACGAAAAGATTTTGCTTTTCTCCAAAACCATTTTTACTTTGATTTTCTCGGTCCATTGCATACGAATTCCACACCTCTTTGTCCGGATATGAGTGGATAAAACTGGAAATATCCGGTTTTGTTTTGGCTAACTCAATCCCAGATATTGCTACAGATTCTGGGTTGGTTTTTTCGGGATATTATCAACAGACTTTATGGTTTTGAAAGTCTTTTATCGGGGAACATTTTATTTTGAGCTTGGATACAGTAATTGTTCCACATGGAAACACCAGCTCTACACATTCGTATTTTCTAGGGAGAAAGCCAGAGGAACTGCTGCAAACAAACATGATATTTCTGTTTGTGTAGATGACATTTTATGCACTTGCCTAACGAAAAGACTTTGCTTTTCCCCAAAACCATTTTTGCTCTGATTTTCTCGGTCCATTTCATACGAATTCCACACCACCTTTTCCAGAAATGACTGGATAAAACCAGAAATATCCGATTGTGTTTTGGCTAACTCAATTCAAAATATTGTGAAAGATTCTGTGTTTGTGTTTTCTGGATATTATCGATGGACTTTATTGTTTTGAATGTTTTTATCAGGGAACATTTAATTTTGTGCTTGGAAACACTAATTGGTTCCACATGGAGACACCAGCTCTACACATTCGTATTTTCTAGGGAGATAGCTAGAGGAACTGCGACAAACAAACATGATATTTCTGTTTGTATAGATGACATTTTATGCACTTGCCTAACGAAAAGACTTTGCTTTTCTCCAAAACCATTTTTACTGTGATTTTCTTGGTGTATTGCATAGGAATTCCACTCCAGTTTGTCCACATATGACTGGACGAAATCAGAAATATCCGGGGTTTTTTTGGCTTACTCAATCCCAGATATTGCTACAGCCTCTGTGTTTGTGTTTTCCGGACACTATCAACGGACTTTACTGTTTTGAATGTTTTTTATCAGGGAACATTTAATTTTGTGCTTGGAAACACTAATTGGTTCCACATGGAGACACCAGCTCTACACATTCGTATATCCTAGGGAGAAAGCTAGAGGAACTGCGACAAACAAACATGATATTTCTGTTTGTATAGATGACATTTTATGCACTTGCCTAACGAAAGACTTTGCTTTTCTCCAAAACCATTTTTACTGTGATTTTCTCGGTGTATTGCATAGGAATTCCACTCCAGTTTGTCCACATATGACTGGATGAAATCAGAAATATCCGGGGTTTTTTTGGCTAACTCAATCCCAGATATTGCTACAGCCTCTCTGTTTGTGTTTTCCGGACACTATCAACGGACTTTATTGTTTTGAATGTTTTTTATCAGGGAACATTTAATTTTGTGCTTGGAAACACTCATTGGTTCCACATGGAGACACCAGCTCTACACATTCGTATTTTCTAGGGAGAAAGCTAGCGGAACTGCGACAAACAAACATGATATTTCTGTTTGTGTAGATGACATTTTATGCACTGGCCTAACGAAAAGACTTTGCTTTTCTCCAAAACCTTTTTTACTGTGATTTTCTCGGTCCATTGCATACGAATTCCACACCTCTTTGTCCGGATATGAGTGGATAAAACCGGAAATATCCGGTTTTGTTTTGGCTAACTCAATCCCAGATATTGCTACAGACTCTCTGTTTGTGTTTTCCGGACACTATCAACGGACTTTATTGTTTTGAATGTTTTTTATCAGGGAACATTTAATTTGTGCTTGGAAACACTAATTGGTTCCACATGGAAATACCAGCTCTACACATTCGTATTTTCTAGGGAGAAAGCCAGAGGAACTGCTGCAAACAAACATGATATTTCTGTTTGTGTAGATGACATTTTATGCACTTGCCTAACGAAAATACTTTGCTTTTCTCCAAAACCATTTTTACTGTGATTTTCTCGGTCCATTGCATACGAATTCCACACCACCTTTTCCAGAAATGACTGGATAAAACCAGAAATATCCGGTTGTGTTTTGGCTAACTCAATCCAAAATATTGTGAAAGCTTCTGTGTTTGTGTTTTCTGGATATTATCGATGGACTTTATTGTTTTGAATGTTTTTATCAGGGAACATTTAATTTTGTACCATTGAAACACTAATTGGTTCATCATGGGGACACCAGCTCTACACATTCGTATTTTCTAGGGAGAAAGCTAGAGGAAATGAGGAAGACAAACATGATATTTCTGTTTGTATAGATGACATTTTATGCACTTGCCTAACGAAAAGACTTTGCTTTTCTCTAAAACCATTTTTACTGTGATTTTCTCAGTCCATTGGATTCGAATTCCACTCCAGTTTGTCGGATTATGACTGGAGGAAACCGGAAATACCCAGTTTTGTTTTGGCTAACTCAATTCCAGATATTGCTACAGACTCTGTGTTGGTTTTTTCGGGATATTATCAACAGACTTAATTGTTTTGAAAGTCTTTTATCGGGGAACATTTTATTTTGAGCTTGGATACAGTAATTGGTTCCACATGGAGACACCAGATCTACACATTCGTATTTTCTAGGGAGAAAGCCAGAGGAACTGCTGCAAACATACATGATATTTCTGTTTGTGTAGATGACATTTTATGCACTTGCCTAATGAAAAGACTTTGCTTTTCCCCAAAACCATTTTTGCTCTAATTTTCTCGGTCCATTGCATACGAATTCCACACCACCTTTTCCAGAAATGACTGGAAAACCAGAAATATCCGGTTTTGTTTTGGCTAACTCAATCCAAAATATTGGGAAAGCTTCTGAGTTTGTGTTTTCTGGATATTATCGATGAACTTTATTCTTTTGAATGTTTTTATCAGGGAACATTTAATTTTGTACCATTGAAACACTAATTGGTTCATCATGGGGACACCAGCTCTACACATTCATATTTTCTAGGGAGAAAACTGGAGGCAATGAGGAAGACAAACATGATATTTCTGTTTGTATAGATGACATTTTATGCACTTGCCTAACGAAAAGACTTTGCTTTTCTCCAAAACCATTTTTACTGTGATTTTCTCAGTCCATTGGATACGAATTCCACTCCAGGTTGTCGGCATATGACTGGATGAAAGCGGAAATATCCGGTTTTGTTTTGGCTAACTCAATCCCAGATATTGCTACAGCCTCTGTGTTTGTGTTTTCTGGACACTATCAATGGACTTTACTGTTTTGAATGTTTTTTATCAGGGAACATTTAATTTTGTGCTTGGAAACACTAATTGTTTCCACATGGAGACACCAGCTCTACACATTCGTATATCCTAGGGAGAAAGCTAGAGGAACTGCGACAAACAAACATGATATTTCTGTTTGTATAGATGACATTTTATGCACTTGCCTAACGAAAAGACTTTGCTTTTCTCCAAAACCATTTTTACTGTGATTTTCTCGGTCCATTGCATACGAATTCCACACCTCTTTGTCCAATTATGAGTGGATAAAACCGGAAATATCCGGTTTTGTTTTGCCTAACTCAATCCCAGATATTGCTACAGCCTCTCTGTTTGTGTTTTCCGGACTCTATCAACGGACTTTATTGTTTTGAATGAATTTTATCAGGGAACATTTAATTTTGTGCTTGGAAACACTAATTGGTTCCACATGCAGACACCAGCTCTACACATTCGTATTTTCTAGGGAGAAAGCTAGAGGAACTGCTGCAAACAAACATGATATTTCTGTTTGTGTAGATGACATTTTATGCACTTGCCTAACGAAAAGACTTTGCTTTTGTCTAAAACCATTTTTACTGTGATTTTCTCAGTCCATTGCATACGAATTCCACACCTCTTTGTCCGGATATGATTGGATAAAACCGGAAATATCCGGTTGTGTTTTGGCTAACTCAATCCAAAATATTGTGAAAGCTTCTGTGTTTGTGTTTTCTGGATATTATCGTTGGACTTTATTGTTTTGAATGTTTTTATCAGGGAACATTTAATTTTGTACCATTGAAACACTAATTGGTTCATCATGGGGACACCAGCTCTCCACATTCGTATTTTCTAGGGAGAAAGCTAGAGGAAATGAGGAAGAAAAACATGATATTTCTGTTTGTATAGATGACATTTTATGCACTTGCCTAACGAAAAGACTTTGCTTTTCACCAAAACCATTTTTACTGTGATTTTCTCAGTCCAGTGCATACGAATTCCACACCTCTTTGTCTGGATATGAGTGGATAAAACCAGAAATATCCGGTTTTGTTTTGGCTAACTCAATCCCAGATATTGCTACAGACTCTGGGTTGGTTTTTTCGGGATATTATCAACAGACTTTATGGTTTTGAATGTATTTTATCGGGGAACATTTTATTTTGAGCTTGGATACAGTAATTGGTTCCACATGGAGACACCAGCTCTACACATTCGTATTTTCTAGGGAGAAAGCCAGAGGAACTGCGACAAACAAACATGATATTTCTGTTTGTGTAGATGACATTTTATGCACTTGCCCAATGAAAAGACTTTGCTTTTCCCCAAAACCCTTTTTGCTCTGATTTTCTCGGTCCATTGCATACGAATTCCACACCACCTTTTCCAGAAATGACTGGATGAAACCGGAAATATCCGGTTTTGTTTTGGCTAACTCAATCCCAGATATTGCTACAGCCTCTGTATTTGTGTTTTCCAGACACTATCAATGGACTTTATTGTTTTGAATGTTTTTTATCAGGGAACATTTAATTTGTGCTTGGAAACACTAATTGGTTCCATATGGAGACACCAGCTCTACACATTCGTATTTTCTAGGGAGAAAGCTAGAGGAACTGCGACAAACAAACATGATATTTCTGTTTGTATAGATGACATTTTATGCATTTTCCTAACGAAAAGACTTTGCTTTTCTCCAAAACCATGTTTACTGTAATTTTCTCGGTGCAGTGCATACGAATTCCACACCTTTTGTCTGGATATGAGTGGATAAAACCAGAAATATCCGGTTTTGTTTTGGCTAACTCAACCCCAGATATTGCTACAGCCTCTCTGTTTCAGGTTTCCGGACACTATCAGCGGACTTTATTGTTTTGAATTTTTTTTATCAGGGAACATTTAATTTTGTGCTTGGAAACACTAATTGTTTCCACATGGAGACACCAGCTCTACACATTCATATTTTCTATGGAGAAAGCTAGAGGAACTGCGACAAGCAAACATGATATTTCTGTTTGTGTAGATGACATTTTATGCACTTGCCTAACGAAAAGACTTTGCTTTTCTCCAAAACCATTTTTACTGTGATTTTCTCGGTCCATTGCATACGAATTCCACTCCAGTTTGTCGGCATATGACTGGATGAAACCGGAAATATCCGGTTTTGTTTTGGCTAACTCAATCCCAGATATTGCTACAGCCTCTGTGTTTGTGTTTTCTGGACACTGTCAACGGACTTTATTATTTTGAATGTTTTTTATCAGGGAACATTTAATTTTGTGCTTGGAAACACTAATTGGTTCCACATGGAGACACCAGCTCTACACATTCGTATTTTCTAGGGAGAAAGCTAGAGGAACTGCGAAAAACAAACATGATATTTCTGTTTGTATAGATGACATTTTATGCACTTGCCTAAAGAAAAGACTTTGCTTTTCTCCAAAACCATTTTACTGTGATTTTCTCGGTCCAGTGCATACGAATTCCACACCTCTTTGTCCGGATATGAGTGGATAAAACCAGAAATATCTGGTTTTGTTTTGGCTAACTCAATCCCAGATATTGCTACAGACTCTGGGTTGGTTTTTTCGGGATATTATCAACAGACTTTATGGTTCTGAAAGTCTTTTATCGGGGAACATTTTATTTTGAGCTTGGATACAGTAATTGGTTCCACATGGAGACACCAGCTCTACACATTCGTATTTTCTAGGGAGAAAGCCAGAGGAACTCTTGCAAACAAACATGATATTTCTGTTGTGTAGATGACATTTTATGCACTTGCCTAACGAAAATACTTTGCTTTTCTCCAAAACCATTTTTACTGTGATTTTCTCGGTCCATTGCATACGAATTCCACTCCAGTTTGTCCGCATATGACTGGATGAAACCGGAAATATCCGGGTTTTTTTTGGCTAACTCAATCCCAGATATTGCTACAGCCTCTCTGTTTGTGTTTTCCGGACACTATCAATGGACTTTATTGTTTTGAATATTTTTTATCAGGGAACATTTAATTTGTGCTTGGAAACACTAATTGGTTCCACATGGAGACACCAGCTCTACACATTCGTATTTTCTAGGGAGAAAGCCAGAGGAACTGCTGCAAACAAACATGATATTTCTGTTTGTGTAGATGACATTTTATGCACTTGCCTAACGAAAAGACTTTGCTTTTCTCCAAAACCATATTTACTGTGATTTTCTCGGTCCATTGCATACAAATTCCACACCAACTTTTCCAGAAATGACTGGATAAAACCAGAAATATCCGGTTCTGTTTTGGCTAACTCAATCCAAAATATTGTGAAAGCTCTGTGTTTGTGTTTTCTGGATATTCTCGATGGACTTTATTGTTTTGAATGTTTTTATCAGGGAACATTTAATTTTGTACCATTGAAACTCTAATTGGTTCCACATGGAGACACCAGCTCTACACATTCGTATTTTCTAGGGAGAAAGCTAGAGGAAATGAGGAAGACAAACATGATATTTCTGTTTGTATAGATGACATTTTATGCACTTGCCTAACGAAAAGACTTTGCTTTTGTCTAAAACCATTTTTACTGTGATTTTCTCAGTCCATTGGATTCGAATTCCACGCCAGTTTGTCGGCATATGACTGGAGGAAACCGGAAATACCCAGTTTTGTTTTGGCTAACTCAATTCCAGATATTGCTACAGACTCTGGGTTGGTTTTTTCGGGATATTATCAACAGACTTTATTGTTTTGAAAGTCTTTTATCGGGGAACATTTTATTTTGAGCTTGGATACAGTAATTGGTTCCACATGGAGACACCAGATCTACACATTCGTATTTTCTAGGGAGAAAGCCAGAGGAACTGCTGCAAACATACATGATATTTCTGTTTGTGTAGATGACATTTTATGCACTTGCCTAATGAAAAGACTTTGCTTTTCCCCAAAACCCTTTTTGCTCTGATTTTCTCGGTCCATTGCATACGAATTCCACACCACCTTTTCCAGAAATGACTGGAAAACCAGAAATATCCGGTTTTGTTTTGGCTAACTCAATCCAAAATATTGGGAAAGCTTCTGAGTTTGTGTTTTCTGGATATTATCGATGAACTTTATTGTTTTGAATGTTTTTATCAGGGAACATTTAATTTTGTACCATTGAAACACTAATTGGTTCATCATGGGGACACCAGCTCTACACATTCATATTTTCTAGGGAGAAAACTGGAGGCAATGAGGAAGACAAACATGATATTTCTGTTTGTATAGATGACATTTTATGCACTTGCCTAACGAAAAGACTTTGCTTTTCTCCAAAACCATTTTTACTGTGATTTTCTCGGTCCATTGCATACGAATTCCACACCTCTTTGTCCAATTATGAGTGGATAAAACCGGAAATATCCGGTTTTGTTTTGCCTAACTCAATCCCAGATATTGCTACAGCCTCTCTGTTTGTGTTTTCCCGACTCTATCAACGGACTTTATTGTTTTGAATGAATTTTATCAGGGAACATTTAATTTGTGCTTGGAAACACTAATTGGTTCCACATGCAGACACCAGCTCTACACATTCGTATTTTCTAGGGAGAAAGCCAGAGGAACTGCTGCAAACAAACATGATATTTCTGTTTGTGTAGATGACATTTTATGCACTTGCCTAACGAAAAGACTTTGCTTTTGTCTAAAACCATTTTTACTGTGATTTTCTCAGTCCATTGCATACGAATTCCACACCTCTTTGTCCGGATATGAGTGGATAAAACCAGAAATATCCGGTTGTGTTTTGGCTAACTCAATCCAAAATATTGTGAAAGCTTCTGTGTTTGTGTTTTCTGGATATTATCGTTGGACTTTATTGTTTTGAATGTTTTTATCAGGGAACATTTAATTTTGTACCATTGAAACACTAATTGGTTCATCATGGGGACACCAGCTCTCCACATTCGTATTTTCTAGGGAGAAAGCTAGAGGAAATGAGGAAGAAAAACATGATATTTCTGTTTGTATAGATGACATTTTATGCACTTGCCTAACGAAAAGACTTTGCTTTTCACCAAAACCATTTTTACTGTGATTTTCTCAGTCCAGTGCATACGAATTCCACACCTCTTTGTCTGGATATGAGTGGATAAAACCAGAAATATCCGGTTTTGTTTTGGCTAACTCAATCCCAGATATTGCTACAGACTCTGGGTTGGTTTTTTCGGGATATTATCAACAGACTTTATGGTTTTGAATGTATTTTATCGGGGAACATTTTATTTTGAGCTTGGATACAGTAATTGGTTCCACATGGAGACACCAGCTCTACACATTCGTATTTTCTAGGGAGAAAGCCAGAGGAACTGCGACAAACAAACATGATATTTCTGTTTGTGTAGATGACATTTTATGCACTTGCCCAACGAAAAGACTTTGCTTTTCCCCAAAACCCTTTTTGCTCTGATTTTCTCGGTCCATTGCATACGAATTCCACACCACCTTTTCCAGAAATGACTGGATGAAACCGGAAATATCCGGTTTTGTTTTGGCTAACTCAATCCCAGATATTGCTACAGCCTCTGTATTTGTGTTTTCCAGACACTATCAATGGACTTTATTGTTTTGAATGTTTTTTATCAGGGAACATTTAATTTGTGCTTGGAAACACTAATTGGTTCCACATGGAGACACCAGCTCTACACATTCGTATTTTCTAGGGAGAAAGCTAGAGGAACTGCGACAAACAAACATGATATTTCTGTTTGTATAGATGACATTTTATGCATTTTCCTAACGAAAAGACTATGCTTTTCTCCAAAACCATGTTTACTGTAATTTTCTCGGTGCAGTGCATACGAATTCCACACCTCTTTGTCCGGATATGAGTGGATAAAACCAGAAATATCCGGTTTTGTTTTGGCTAACTCAATCCCAGATATTGCTACAGCCTCTCTGTTTCAGGTTTCCGGACACTATCAGCGGACTTTATTGTTTTGAATTTTTTTTATCAGGGAACATTTAATTTTGTGCTTGGAAACACTAATTGTTTCCACATGGAGACACCAGCTCTACACATTCATATTTTCTATGGAGAAAGCTAGAGGAACTGCGACAAGCAAACATGATATTTCTGTTTGTGTAGATGACATTTTATGCACTTGCCTAACGAAAAGACTTTGCTTTTCTCCAAAACCATTTTTACTGTGATTTTCTCGGTCCATTGCATACGAATTCCACTCCAGTTTGTCGGCATATGACTGGATGAAACCGGAAATATCCGGTTTTGTTTTGGCTAACTCAATCCCAGATATTGCTACAACCTCTGTGTTTGTGTTTTCTGGACACTGTCAACGGACTTTATTATTTTGAATGTTTTTTATCAGGGAACATTTAATTTTGTGCTTGGAAACACTAATTGGTTCCACATGGAGACACCAGCTCTACACATTCGTATTTTCTAGGGAGAAAGCTAGAGGAATTGCGAAAAACAAACATGATATTTCTGTTTGTATAGATGACATTTTATGCACTTGCCTAAAGAAAAGACTTTGCTTTTCTCCAAAACCATTTTACTGTGATTTTCTCGGTCCAGTGCATACGAATTCCACACCTCTTTGTCTGGATATGAGTGGATAAAACCGGAAATATCCGGTTTTGTTTTGGCTAACTCAATCCCATATATTGCTACAGACTCTGGGTTGGTTTTTTCGGGATATTATCAACAGACTTTATGGATTCGAAAGTCTTTTATCGGGGAACATTTTATTTTGAGCTTGGATACAGTAATTGGTTCCACATGGAGACACCAGCTCTACACATTTGTATTTTCTAGGGAGAAAGCCAGAGGAACTGCTGCAAACAAACATGATATTTCTGTTTGTGTAGATGACATTTTATGCACTTGCCCAACGAAAAGACTTTGCTTTTTTCCAAAACCCTTTTTGCTCTGATTTTCTCGGTCCATTGCATACGAATTCCACACCACCTTTTCCAGAAATGACTGGATAAAACCAGAAATATCCGGTTGTGTTTTGGCTAACTCAATCCACAATATTGTGAAAGCTTCTGTGTTTGTGTTTTCTGGATATTATCGATGGACTTTATTGTTTTGAATGTTTTTATCAGGGAACATTTAATTTTGTACCATTGAAACACTAATTGGTTCATCATGGGGACACCAGCTCTCCACATTCGTATTTTCTACGGAGAAAGCTAGAGGAAATGAGGAAGACAAACATGATATTTCTGTTTGTATAGATGACATTTTATGCACTTGCGTAACGAAATGTCTTTGCTTTTGTCTAAAACCATTTTATCTGTGATTTTCTCGGTCCATTGGATACGGATTCCACTCCAGTTTGTCGGCATATGACTGGATGAAACCGGAAATATCCGGTTTTGTTTTGGCTAACTCAATCCCAGATATTGCTACAGCCTCTGTGTTTGTGTTTTCCGGACACTATCAACGGACTTTATTGTTTTGAATGTTTTTTATCAGGGAACATTTAATTTGTGCTTGGAAACACTAATTGGTTCCACATGGAGACACCAGCTCTACACATTCGTATTTTCTAGGGAGAAAGCTAGAGGAAATGAGGAAGACAAACATGATATTTCTGTTTGTATAGATGACATTTTATGCACTTGCCTAACGAAAAGACTATGCTTTTCTCCAAAACCATGTTTACTGTGATTTTCTCGGTCCAATGCATACGAATTCCACACCTCTTTGTCCGGATATGAGTGGATAAAACCGGAAATATGCGGTATTGTTTTGGCTAACTCAATCCCAGATATTGCTACAGCCTCTCTGTTTCAGGTTTCCGGACACTATCAGCGGACTTTATTGTTTTGAATGTTTTTTTATCAGGGAACATTTAATTTTGTGCTTGGAAACACTAATTGGTTCCACATGGAGACACCAGCTCTACACATTCATATTTTCTAGGGAGAAAGCTAGAGGAACTGCGACAAACAAACATGATATATCTGTTTGTGTAGATGACATTGAGAAGATAAGGCAGGATGGGGTTAAAATGGAGTTGCTAGAGCTAACTGCATACTGTTTTGCTTTTGTGCAAAATGCTTTGGCTTGCAAAATGCTGTTATGAGATAATTGAACTTTAGCTGAACTTGTGACTTGTGATAATTGTTTTAAGTTTTAAAAACCACAAAAACAGAAGCTGATCGGAAATGTACCCAACCTATGTCATGATGACCCCATATTTTGCTTACTCAAGTACCTTGTGATCTATACCCTGGAAAAACCCTTTACCTTGTGATTTATTTGTCATACTGTGGTTTATCTTGTGATCTTTTGTAATGCTGTGGAGATATGCTAATGTTGTGGTTTCAAACCTTAAATAGTGTGGGCAATTGAAGGTCGGGGTCGTTCTCTCTGCACTGCTTTGTAGTGTTGCTGAGACGGCCCATCTGCGCAGATGTAATAAACTTTCCTCTGCCTTTGCATCGATTGGAGTGGAACTCGTGCTTCTGGGGGTCTCTCTCTCTGTGGGACACCGAATTTAGGGTCCTACATCTTGGGGGCTCGTCCGGGATTCGAGACCCCAGACCCACTCTCCATTTTCCAATCGGAGGTAAGTCTTTGCTGTTTTAAGTATTATTTTATTTTTTCCCGGGGCGCTTGACGTACCGGAGGTTGATGTTTTAGCTGTACGGGCGGCTAGGCGTCCGGGCGCTAGGCGCCGAAAGAATTGAGCCAGTAGTAGGTAAGGACAGATGTGTCCGCGACCCCTGGCTCGGGCCCTGGAGGACGCTCCAGTGGCGGTGTCTCGGGGGAGGCTGGCCAGGCAGCTCTCCCACCAGGTAAAAGTCTTCTTCCCCGGGAGAGGGCTGGTGGCAGCAGCTGCTCCCGTCGGTGGTTTCAGTTTTGTGGGGAAGTTTTTCTTCCCCGGGAGAGGGCTGGTGGCAGCAGCTGCTCCCGTCGGAAGTTTTGGTTTCAGTTTTGTTGCGCGCAGGTCTCGTCTTATTAGGGCGCGCAGGTCTTGTTCCATTGTTGTGCGCAGTGTCTTTGTGATTCTTGTGGTTTTTTTCTGTGTTCTAATATATCTTCCTTATTTGCCTTTCCCCTACAACATGGGACAGGAATTAACTACACCTTTGAGTCTTACTTTAGATCATTGGAGAGAGGTCCGGGAGCGGGCCCAAAACTTGTCTGTGAGAGTGCAGAAGAAGAACTGGACAAGTTTTTGTACGTCCGAGTGGCCAGCCTTCAACATCGGGTGGCCGCGGGATGGGACTTTTGACTCTCGCATTATCTTACAGGTGAAGAACCAGGTCTGCAGGGAAGGCAAGGAAGGGCACCCGGATCAAGTGCCTTATATCTTTGTGTGGGAGGACCTGGCACAATACCCCCCAAAATGGGTAAAACCCTTTCTCCAGGCTGACCGAGTCGTGGCGGGTGCCTTACCCGCCCCGCCTCCATCCGTAACACCTTTAAAACCGCAACCCGCGGATCAGAGCGGGCTCCCGTCAGTTGACATCTTTGTGTTGGAAGACCCAGCGCAAAATTCGCCAGTTGCCCCTGCCTCGGCCCTTTACCCATTAAAGGAGTTAAACTCCCTCAAGGTAAAGAAACCCTCGGTCCTCCCGGGCGGGCAGGAGGATCTTTTGCTTTTTGACACCCCACCGCCTTACGTGCCCCTCCCGAGAGAGCCTACGGCACCTTCCCTGGATTCTACGCAGGGAGATAGGGAGGAGGACCCCCCGGCTCGTTCCACCCCTATGAGTGCCAGGCTGCGCTTGCGTCAGGGAGGGGGGAGTGAAGACGGGCAGTGGGAGGCTCAGGCTTTCCCACTCCGCTCAGTGGGGGGTCAGATGCAATATTGGCCGTTCTGAGCTTCAGATTTGTACAATTGGAAAACCCATAACCCGCCTTTTTCTCAAGATCCACAAACTTTGACAGGATTAATTGAATCTATTCTTTTGACTCATCAACCGACCTGGGATGACTGCCAGCAGCTCCTGCAGGCTCTCCTGACCACGGAGGAGAGACAGCGAGTTTTCACGGAAGCTCGGAAAAATGTTCCAGGGGACAATGGCCAACCTACCCAACTGCCGAACGAGATTGATGCAGCATTCCCGTTGACCAGACCGGATTGGGATTTTAGTACACCAGTCGGTAGGGAACGACTTCGTCTCTATCGCCAGATTCTCCTGACAGGTCTCAGAGGGGCTGGGAGACGCCCCACCAATTTGGCTAAGGTACGTGCCATAACTCAGGGTAATGAGGAGACCCCGGCGGGGTTTCTAGAAAGATTAATGGAGGGATATCGGATGTACACCCCGTTTGACCCCCAGGCTGCTGACCGGCAGTCGGACGTAATAATGTCTTTCATTGGCCAATCGGCCCCAGATATCCGAGCGCAGTTGCAGAGACTGGAGGGCTTACAGGGTTATACATTGCAGGATCTCCTAAAAGAGGCAGAGAGAATCTTTAATAAGAGAGAAACTAAAGAAGAAAAGGAGGAAAGAATGCAAAAAGAACAAGATCAGAGAGACAAAAAGAAAAATAGGGAACTAGCTAAAATTTTGGTCACCGCAGTAAACGAATCTAATAGGCAGGATAGGTCAGGTTATGGTAGAGGTCAAACAAAGAAATACCCGGGAGACAAAAATAAACCGCGGGTAGAACGAGACCAGTGTGTGCACTGTAAGGAAAGAGGACATTGGGCCAGAGACTGTCCAAACAAAAATGCCACCAGAAGAAGAAAGGAGACTGACATTCCAGTTCTTACCCTGGGGGAGGAGGACGATGACTAGGGGGGTCAGGGCCAGGAGCCTCCCCCTGAGCCCCGGGTAACCCTGAGAGTGGGAGGCAGGCCGGTCACGTTTATGGTGGATACCGGAGCTCAGCACTCTGTTTTAAACAAAAATATTGGCCCCCTTAGCTCAAAAATTTCTTGCATCCAGGGAGCAACTGGAAGAAAAATGTGCCGTTGGACCACAGAACGACAGGTAGATCTAGCCACTGGCCAAGTCACCCACTCATTTCTTTTAGTACCAGACTGCCCGTATCCATTATTAGGAAGAGATTTGTTATCTAAGGTGGGAGCCCAGATTCATTTCCAGAAGGAAGGGGCCTTGGTGACGGACTCTGGAGGGCGCCTTCTGCAGGTATTGACTTTACAATTAAGAGATGAACATTGTCTATATGACAAAGAAAAAATAAAACCCTCACTAGCCCCTGAGTGGATCAAAAAGTTTCCGAGTTCTTGGGCAGAGACCGGAGGGATAGGATTAGCAACTCAGCAGCCACCCATAATAGTAAATGTAAAGCCTACAGCTGAACCAATATCTGTACGGCAGTATCCTATGACCAAGGAAGCAAAGGATGGAATCCGGCCCCACATTAAGAGAGTACTGGACTTGGGAATATTAAAACCCTGCCAATCCCCTTGGAACACACCCTTACTGCCGGTACGGAAACCAGGCACCAATGACTTCCGACCTGTGCAGGACTTACGCGAGGTAAATCGTCGGGTTGAAGACATTCACCCGACCGTGCCAAATCCGTACAACTTGCTGAGTACTTTGCCTCCATCACGCACTTGGTATACAGTGCTAGATTTAAAAGATGCTTTCTTCTGTCTGAGATTAAGCCCCCAGAGCCAACCCTTGTTCGCATTCGAATGGAAGGACCCGGAGACTGGATTCTCAGGGCAATTGACTTGGACCAGACTCCCACAAGGATTTAAAAATTCGCCCACACTATTCGATGAGGCCTTACATCATGACTTGGCAAGCTTTAGGGTGAGTAACCCTCAATGGACTCTTTTACAGAATGTGGATGACTTACTCCTGGCAGCGGAAACCGAAGAGGACTGTAAACAGGGCATGGAATCCCTGCTCCAGAAGCTAGGCGAGCTGGGATATCGCGCCTCTGCCAAAAAGGCCCAAATATGTGCCCAACAGGTAGTTTACCTGGGTTATAAATTGAGAGGGGGCAGGAGGTGGCTAACGGAGGGACGTAAACAGGCGGTGGCGCTTATACCCCCCTAAAAACCCACGCCAGTTGAGGGAATTTCTGGGAAGTGCCGGTTTCTGCCGCCTGTGGATTCCTGGGTTTGCGGAGATTGCGGCTTCCCTATATCCCCTCACAAAAAACAATTCCCCTTACATCTGGGGAGAAGAACAGCAGTTGGCCTTCGATCAACTAAAAAAGGCCCTCTTGGAAGCCCCCGCACTAAGCCTGCCTGACCCCAACAAGCCTTTTATCCTATATATAGACGAAAGAGGGGGGATTGCAAAGGGAGTCTTGACCCAAAAATTAGGGCCTTGGAAGAGGCCGGTGGCCTATTTTTCAAAGAAACTGGACAGTGTCGCCTCTGGGTGGCCCCCGTGTCTTCGCATGATAGTGGCGGTGGCCACGATTGTGAAAGATTCTGACAAACTGACTCTGGGACAGCCACTGACCGTAGTGACGTCTCATGCTATTGAGATGGTCATACGTCAGCCACCTGATCGATGGCTATCAAATGCCAGAATTACCCATTACCAAGCAATGTTACTCAACCCCGAGCGCATCCGGTTTGGAACGATGGCCTCTCTCAACCCCGCCACTCTACTGCCGGAACCAGGAGACCATACGCAGGTCAGCCACAATTGCCAACAGGTGCTAGCTGAAGTCTATGGGGCCCGTGAGGACTTGACAGATCAGCCCCTGTCAGACGCGGAGTACACCTGGTACACAGATGGCAGCAGCTTCCTCCATCAAGGTGAGAGGAGGGCAGGGGCGGCGGTGGTTGATGGGAAGACTGTTGTTTGGGCCTCTGCCTTACCACCAGGCACTTCAGCACAGAAAGCTGAGTTGGTAGCTCTAACTGAGGCCTTAAAACAGGCAAAAGGGAAGAGGGTAAACATTTATACAGACAGTCGATACGCCTTCGCTACGGCGCATGTGCATGGTGAAATATATAAAAGAAGGGGACTGCTTACTTCAGCAGGCAGAGAAATTAAAAATAAGCAGGAAATCCTAGATCTCCTACAGGCCCTCTTCTTGCCAAAGAAGGTGAGCATCATACATTGCCCTGGCCACCAAAAAGGAGAGGATCCAGTGGCACAGGGTAACCGGATGGTGGATGAGGTGGCCAGAACTAGCGCCTTGGGTAGCTGCGTGTTAAACATCGATGTGCAAGACCCTCCCAGCCAGGGGCCGGAATGGAATTATACCGAACAAGATGTGGCAGCCATACAAAGGCTAGGGGGAATTTACGACGAGACCACTAAAAGCTGGAAAATACAGGGCAAAGTCGTGCTGCCCACAAAAGAAACTAGAAGATTAGTGCAAGATCTACATAGATGGACACATTTAGGGTATAAGAAATTAAAGACCTTACTGGATAGGGAGGAGATTTCTCATTTTTTATTGGGACTACATGCAGCAGTAAAACAAACCATAGAGGCCTGCATCCCATGCGCCAAGGTAAATCCTAGATGTTCTAAAATACCTGAAGGAGTCCGGATACGGGGGGCTAGGCCTGGAATTAATTGGGAAATAGATTTCACAGAGGTCCGCCCAAGCAGATATGGAATTAAATACCTTCTAGTGTTCGTAGATACCTTTTCCGGCTGGCCTGAAGCATTTCCAGTGAAGAAGGAGACAGCACAAGTCGTGGTTAAGAAGCTATTAGAAGAAATCTTCCTGCGGTTTGGCTTACCTAAGGTATTGGGGTCGGATAATGGACCCGCCTTCGTTTCCAGGGTAAGTCAGTTGGTGACCAAAGTGCTGGGGATTGATTGGAAATTGCATTGTGCGTACAGGCCCCAGAGTTCAGGTCAGGTAGAACGAATGAACAGAACAATTAAGGAGACCTTGACTAAATTAACAATGGAGACTGGCACTAGAGACTGGGTTGAACTGCTGCCGATGGCTTTGTTTAGGGCTCGTAACACACCTTCTGTATGTGGATTAACACCCTATGAAATATTGTACGGAGGCCCTCCACCCGCGGCAGATTTGTTGGGACCCAGTATTGACTCATTTGCAACATCCTCTACTTTGCAGACCCGCTTCCGAGCCTTGCAGCTCATCCACAGGCATATAGGGAAGCAGCTGGCTGCCGTATACCAGTCCAAGTGCCCTACGCTCCCGCATTCGTTCCAGATTGGGGACGTTGTCTACGTCCGCAGACACCAGACTAAGACGCTTGAACCACGTTGGAAGGGACCCTACACAGTATTATTGACTACGCCGACCGCGATTAAGGTAGATGGAATTGCCGCCTGGATACACGTGTCACATGTCAAGAGGGCGACAGCTGAACAGAGACAAGAGACCGACGACCCTGCCGACGAGCCGACACCAAAGTGGAAACTACAACATACTCAAAACCCACTCAAGATAAGAATTTCAAAAACTGTTTAGTACTGCTTACAATTCTTTTTACCCCTATTATGGGCGGCCCGCATGCCCCGGTGAGGCTCACGTGGGAGGTGCAATCTGGTACCACGGAGGTCGTGTGGTTCGTTACCCGCATGGCCCCCTCTGGGACATGGTGGCCTGCCTTGCACCCTGATGTATGTAAGCTAGTAAAGGGAATGGATAACTTGGCAGCCTATGGTGTTGCGTTTGCCCCTGGTGCATTGGTCTGTGGCCCTGCACAGCTTGGGTGCGAGTCTAAGATAAAGAGATGCCAGTTACAACAACAAGAGTTTTATGTGTGCCCTAAGGATGGCAGGTCTACTAAAGAAAAGAGACGATGCGGGGGAGCAGAATCTTTCTACTGTAAGGCCTGGGGATGTGAAACCACTGGTCACATATATTGGAAACCCTCCTCTAGTTGGGATTGGATTACTGTACACCGTAATTTTATTCCTGGGAGAGATCCCAACTGCTCTATGCCCCTTAATATTTCTTTCACAGAAAAAGGAAAAAAGGCCAACCTTACTGACTGGAAAAGGGGAAGAATATGGGGCTTAAGGTTTTATGTTTCTGACTATAATCCCGGGCTCCTATTTAAAATTCAACTTAAAGAGGAAGCCCTTCCCCAAATTGGAGGTCCCAGTATGTTGGGGAGGTGGGAGGATAAAAGGTCATGGCCTACATTGTCTAGAAAAGGACCTGTGACTGAAGTTGTAACCTCGACTTCCCACCAAAGGCCTGTACCTGGGGCCACAACTATAAAATCTCAGGGCCAACCCACGACCATTACACTCCCCCAGATAGCAAATACATCTAAAAGTTTTAATTCGACTGATTTGTCCCCTACTGTACGGTCGGATACTCTTTCAATAGTACTACTTTTATTTTTAGTTTTTGTAATACATGGGCTTTCTGCTGCCGCCTATGCCATGATCCTAGCAAGACAGGACCGAAGGCAGGACCACAGGCAGGACCAACGTGTTGCGACTGAAACAATAGAGGGAATATATATAGAAATTCTTTAAAATTTTAAGATTAAAATTTGACAAGAAGAAAAGGGGGGGAATGAGAAGATAAGGCAGGATGGGGTTAAAATGGAGTTGCTAGAGCTAACTGCATACTGTTTTGCTTTTGTGCAAAATGCTTTGGCTTGCAAAATGCTGTTATGAGATAATTGAACTTTAGCTGAACTTGTGACTTGTGATAATTGTTTTAAGTTTTAAAAACCACAAAAACAGAAGCTGATCGGAAATGTACCCAACCTATGTCATGATGACCCCATATTTGTGCTTACTCAAGTACCTTGTGATCTATACCCTGGAAAAACCCTTTACCTTGTGATTTATTTGTCATACTGTGGTTTATCTTGTGATCTTTTGTAATGCTGTGGAGATATGCTAATGTTGTGGTTTCAAACCTTAAATAGTGTGGGCAATTGAAGGTCGGGGTCGTTCTCTCTGCACTGCTTTGTAGTGTTGCTGAGACGGCACATCCGCGCAGATGTAATAAACTTTCCTCTGCCTTTGCATCGATTGGAGTGGAACTCGTGCTTCTGGGGGTCTCTCTCTCTGTGGGACACCGAATTTAGGGTCCTACAACATTTTATGCACTTGCCTAACGAAAAGACTATGCTTTTCTCCAAAACCATTTTTACTGTGATTTTCTCGGTCCATTGCATACGAATTCCACACCTCTTTGTCCGGATATGAGTGGATAAAACCGGAAATATACGGTTTTGTTTTGGCTAACTCAATCCCAGATATTGCTACAGACTCTGGGTTGGTTTTTTCGGGATATTATCAACAGACTTTATGGTTTTGAAAGTCTTTTATCGGGGAACATTTTATTTTGAGCTTGGATACAGTAATTGGTTCCACATGGAGACACCAGCTCTACACATTCGTATTTTCTAGGGAGAAAGCCAGAGGAACTGCTGCAAACAAACATGATATTTCTGTTTGTGTAGATGACATTTTATGCACTTGCCTAACGAAAAGACTTTGCTTTTCTCTAAAACCATTTTTACTGTGATTTTCTCGGTCCATTGCATACGAATTCCAAACCTCTTTGTCCAGATATGAGTGGATAAAACCGGAAATATCCGGTTTTGTTTTGGCTAACTTAATCCCAGATATTGTTACAGAGTCTGGGTTGGTTTTTTCGGGATATTATCAACAGACTTTATGGTTTCGAAAGTCTTTTATCGGGGAACATTTTATTTTGAGCTTGGATACAGTAATTGGTTCCACATGGAGACACCAGCTCTACACATTCGTATTTTCTAGGGAGAAAGCCAGTGGAACTGCTGCAAACAAACATGATATTTCTGTTTGTGTAGATGACATTTTATGCACTTGCCTAATGAAATGACTTTGCTTTTCCCCAAAACCCTTTTTGCGCTGATTTTCTCGGTCCATTGCATACGAGTTCCACACCACCTTTTCCAGAAATGACTGGATAAAACCAGAAATATCCGTTTGTGTTTTGGCTAACTCAATCCAAAATATTGTGAAAGCATCTGTGTTTGTGTTTTCTGGATATTATCGATGGACTTTATTGTTTTGAATGTTTTTATCAGGGAACATTTAATTTTGTACCATTGAAACACTAATTGGTTCATCATGGGGACACCAGCTCTACACATTCGTATTTTCTAGGGAGAAAGCTAGAGGAAATGAGGAAGAAAAACATGATATTTCTGTTTGTATAGATGACATTTTATGCACTTGCCTAACGAAAAGACTTTGCTTTTCTCCAAAACCATTTTTACTGTGATTTTCTCGGTCCATTGGATACGAATTCCACTCCAGTTTGTCCGCATATGACTGGAGGAAACCGGAAATATCCGGTTTTGTTTTGGCTAACTCAATCCCAGATATTGCTACAGCCTCTGTGTTTGTGTTTTCCGGACACTATCAACGGACCTTATTGTTTTGAATGTTTTTTATCAGGGAACATTTAATTTTGTGCTTGGAAACACTAATTGTTTCCACATGGAGACACCAGCTCTACACATTCGTATATCCTAGGGAGAAAGCTAGAGGAACTGCGACAAACAAACATGATATTTCTGTTTGTATAGATGACATTTTATGCACTTGCCTAACGAAAAGACTTTGCTTTTCTCCAAAACCATTTTTACTGTGATTTTCTCGGTCCATTGCATACGAATTCCACACCTCTTTGTCCGGATATGAGTGGATAAAACCGGAAATATCCGGTTTTGTTTTGGCTAACTCAATCCCAGATATTGCTACAGCCTCTCTGTTTGTGTTTTCCGGACACTATCAACGGACTTTATTGTTTTGAATGTTTTTTATCAGGGAACATTTAATTTGTGTTTGGAAACACTAATTGGTTCCACATGGAGACACCAGCTCTACACATTCGTATTTTCTAGGGAGAAAGCTAGAGGAAATGAGGAAGACAAACATGATATTTCTGTTTGTGTAGATGACATTTTATGCACTTGCCTAACGAAAAGACTTTGCTTTTCTCCAAAACCATTTTTACTGTGATCTTCTCGGTCCATTGCATACGAATTCCACACCTCCTTGTCCAGATATGAGTGGATAAAACCGGAAATATCCGGTTTTGTTTTGGCTAACTCAATCCAAAATATTGTGAAAGCTTCTGTGTTTGTGTTTTCTGGATATTATCGATGGACTTTATTGTTTTGAATGTTTTTATCAGGGAACATTTAATTTTGTACCATTGAAACACTAATTGGTTCATCATGGGGACACCAGCTCTCCACATTCGTATTTTCTAGGGAGAAAGCTAGAGCAAATGAGGAAGAAAAACATGATATTTCTGTTTGTATAGATGACATTTTATGCACTTGCCTAACGAAAAGACTTTGCTCTTCTCTAAAACCATTTTTACTGTGATTTTCTCGGTCCATTGGATACGAATTCCACTCCAGTTTGTCCGCATTTGACTGGAGGAAACCAGAAATATCCGGTTTTGTTTTGGCTAACTCAATCCCAGATATTGCTACAGCCTCTGTGTTTGTGTTTTCCGGACACTATCAACGGACTTTATTGTTTTGAATGTTTTTTATCAGGGAACATTTAATTTTGTGCTTGGAAACACTAATTGTTTCCACATGGAGACACCAGCTCTACACATTCGTATTTTCTAGGAGAAAGCTAGAGGAACTGTGACAAACAAACATGATATTTCTGTTTGTATAGATGACATTTTATACACTTGCCTAACGAAAAGACTTTGCTTTTCTCTAAAACCATTTTTACTGTGATTTTCTCGGTCCATTGGATACGAATTCCACTCCAGTTTGTCCGCGTATGACTGGAGGACACCAGAAATATCCGGTTTTGTTTTGGCTAACTCAATCCCAGATATTGCTACAGCCTCTCTGTTTGAGTTTTCCGCACACTATCAACGGACCTTATTGTTTTGAATGTTTTTTATCAGGGAACATTTAATTTTGTGCTTGGAAACACTAATTGCTTCCACATGGAGACACCAGCTCTACACATTCGTATATCCTAGGGAGAAAGCTAGAGGAACTGCGACAAACAAACATGATATTTCTGTTTGTATAGATGACATTTTATGCATTTGCCTAACGAAAATACTTTGCTTTTCTCCAAAACCATTTTTACTGTGATTTTCTCGGTCCATTGCATACGAATTCCACACCTCTTTGTCCGGATATGAGTGGATAAAACTGGAAATATCCGGTTTTGTTTTGGCTAACTCAATCCCAGATATTGCTACAGACTCTGGGTTGGTTTTTTCGGGATATTATCAACAGACTTTATGGTTTTGAAAGTCTTTTATCGGGGAACATTTTATTTTGAGCTTGGATACAGTAATTGTTCCACATGGAGACACCAGCTCTACACATTCGTATTTTCTAGGGAGAAAGCCAGTGGAACTGCTGCAAACAAACATGATATTTCTGTTTGTGTAGATGACATTTTATGCACTTGCCTAACGAAAAGACTTTGCTTTTCTCCAAAACCACTTTTACTGTGATTTTCTCGGTCCATTGCATACGAATTCCACACCACCTTTTCCAGAAATGACTGGATAAAACCAGAAATATCCGGTTGTGTTTTGGCTAACTCAATCCAAAATATTGGGAAAGCTTCTGTGTTTGTGTTTTCTGGATATTATCGATGGACTTTATTGTTTTGAATGTTTTTATCAGGGAACATTTAATTTTGTACCATTGAAACACTAATTGGTTCATCATGGGGACACCAGCTCTACACATTCGTATTTTCTAGGGAGAAAGCTAGAGGAAATGAGGAAGACAAACATGATATTTCTGTTTGTATAGATGACATTTTATGCACTTGCCTAATTAAAAGACTATGCTTTTCTCCAAAACCATGTTTACTGTGATTTTCTCAGTCCATTGCATACGATTCCACACCTCTTTGTCCGGATATGAGTGGATAAAACCGGAAATATCCGGTTTTGTTTTTGCTAACTCAATCCCAGATATTGCTACAGCCTCTCTGTTTGAGTTTTCCGGACACTATCAACGGACCTTATTGTTTTGAATGTTTTTTAACAGGGAACATTTAATTTTGTGCTTGGAAACACTAATTGGTTCCACATGGAGACACCAGCTCTACACATTCCTATATCCTAGGGAGAAAGCTAGAGGAACTGCGACAAACAAACATGATATTTCTGTTTGTATAGATGACATTTTATGCACTTGCCTAACGAAAAGACTTTGCTTTTCTCTAAAACCATTTTTACTGTGATTTTCTCGGTCCATTGGATACGAATTCCACTCCAGTTTGTCCGCATATGACTGGAGGAAACCAGAAATATCCGGTTTTGTTTTGGCTAACTCAATCCCAGATATTGCTACAGCCTCTCTGTTTGTGTTTTCCGGACACTATCAACGGACTTTATTGTTTTGAATGTTTTTTATCAGGGAACATTTAATTTTGTGCTTGGAAACACTAATTGTTTCCACATGGAGACACCAGCTCTACACATTCGTATATCCTAGGGAGAAAGCTAGAGGAACTGCGACAAACAAACATGATATTTCTGTTTGTATAGATGACATTTTATGCACTTGCCTAAGGAAAAGACTTTGCTTTTCTCCAAAACCATTTTTACTGTGATTTTCTCGGTCCATTGCATACGAATTCCACACCTCTTTGTCAGGATTTGAGTGGATAAAACCGGAAATATCCGGTTTTGTTTTGGCTAACTTAATCCCAGATATTGTTACAGAGTCTGGGTTGGTTTTTTCGGGATATTATCAACAGACTTTATTGTTTTGAAAGTCTTTTATCGGGGAACATTTTATTTTGAGCTTGGATACAGTAATTGGTTCCACATGGAGACACCAGCTCTACACATTCGTATTTTCTAGGGAGAAAGCCAGTGGAACTGCTGCAAACAAACATGATATTTCTGTTTGTGTAGATGACATTTTATGCACTTGCCTAATGAAATGACTTTGCTTTTCCCCAAAACCCTTTTTGCGCTGATTTTCTCGGTCCATTGCATACGAGTTCCACACCACCTTTTCCAGAAATGACTGGATAAAACCAGAAATATCCGGTTGTGTTTTGGCTAACTCAATCCAAAATATTGTGAAAGCATCTGTGTTTGTGTTTTCTGGATATTATCGATGGACTTTATTGTTTTGAATGTTTTTATCAGGGAATATTTAATTTTGTACCATTGAAACACTAATTGGTTCATCATGGGGACACCAGCTCTACACATTCGTATTTTCTAGGGAGAAAGCTAGAGGAAATGAGGAAGAAAAACATGATATTTCTGTTTGTATAGATGACATTTTATGCACTTGCCTAACGAAAAGACTTTGCTTTTCTCTAAAACCATTTCTACTGTGATTTTCTCGGTCCATTGGATACGAATTCCACTCCAGTTTGTCGGCATATGACTGGATGAAACCGGAAATATCTGGTTTTGTTTTGGCTAACTCAATCCCAGATATTACTACAGCCCCTGTGTTTGTGTTTTCCGGACACTATCAACGGACCTTATTGTTTTGAATGTTTTTTATCAGGGAACATTTAATTTTGTGCTTGGAAACACTAATTGTTTCCACATGGAGACACCAGCTCTACACATTCGTATATCCTAGGGAGAAAGCTAGAGGAACTGCGACAAACAAACATGATATTTCTGTTAGTATAGATGACATTTTATGCACTTGCCTAACGAAAAGACTTTGCTTTTCTCCAAAACCATTTTTACTGTGATTTTCTCAGTCCATTGCATACGAATTCCACACCTCTTTGTCCAGATATGAGTGGATAAAACCGGAAATATCCGGTTTTGTTTTGGCTAACTCAATCCCAGATATTGCTACAGCCTCTCTGTGTGTGTTTTCCGGACACTATCAATGGACTTTATTGTTTTGAATGTTTTTTATCAGGGAACATTTAATTTGTGCTTGGAAACACTAATTGGTTCCACATGGAGACACCAGCTCTACACATTCGTATTTTCTAGGGAGAAAGCCAGAGGAACTGCTGCAAACATGATATTTCTGTTTGTGTAGATGACATTTTATGCACTTGCCTAACGAAAAGACTTTGCTTTTCTCCAAAACCACTTTTACTGTGATTTTCTCGGTCCATTGCATACGAATTCCCCACCACCTTTTCCAGAAATGACTGGATAAAACCAGAAATATCCGGTTGTGTTTTGGCTAACTCAATCCAAAATATAGTGAAAGCTTCTGTGTTTGTGTTTTCTGGATATTATCGATGGACTTTATAGTTTTGAATGTTTTTATCAGGGAACATTTAATTTTGTACCATTGAAACACTAATTGGCTCATCATGGGGACACCAGCTCTACACATTCGTATTTTCTAGGGAGAAAGCTAGAGGAAATGAGGAAGACAAACATGATATTTCTGTTTGTATAGATGACATTTTATGCACTAGCCTAATTAAAAGACTATGCTTTTCTCCAAAACCATGTTTACTGTGATTTTCTCAGTCCATTGCATACGATTCCACACCTCTTTGTCCGGATATGAGTGGATAAAACCGGAAATATCCGGTTTTGTTTTTGCTAACTCAATCCCAGATATTGCTACAGCCTCTCTGTTTGAGTTTTCCGGACACTATCAACGGACCTTATTGTTTTGAATGTTTTTTAACAGGGAACATTTAATTTTGTGCTTGGAAACACTAATTGGTTCCACATGGAGACACCAGCTCTACACATTCGTATATCCTAGGGAGAAAGCTAGAGGAACTGCGACAAACAAACATGATATTTCTGTTTGTATAGATGACATTTTATGCACTTGCCTAACGAAAAGACTTTGCTTTTCTCCAAAACCATTTTTACTGTGATTTTCTCGGTCCATTGGATACGAATTCCACTCCAGTTTGTCCGCATATGACTGGAGGAAACCAGAAATATCCGGTTTTGTTTTGGCTAACTCAATCCCAGATATTGCTACAGCCTCTCTGTTTGTGTTTTCCGGACACTATCAACGGACTTTATTGTTTTGAATGTTTTTTATCAGGGAACATTTAATTTTGTGCTTGGAAACACTAATTGTTTCCACATGGAGACACCAGCTCTACACATTCGTATATCCTAGGGAGAAAGCTAGAGGAACTGCGACAAACAAACATGATATTTCTGTTTGTATAGATGACATTTTATGCACTTGCCTAAGGAAAAGACTTTGCTTTTCTCCAAAACCATTTTTACTGTGATTTTCTCGGTCCATTGCATACGAATTCCACACCTCTTTGTCCGGATTTGAGTGGATAAAACCGGAAATATCCGGTTTTGTTTTGGCTAACTTAATCCCAGATATTGTTACAGAGTCTGGGTTGGTTTTTTCGGGATATTATCAACAGACTTTATTGTTTTGAAAGTCTTTTATCGGGGAACATTTTATTTTGAGCTTGGATACAGTAATTGGTTCCACATGGAGACACCAGCTCTACACATTCGTATTTTCTAGGGAGAAAGCCAGTGGAACTGCTGCAAACAAACATGATATTTCTGTTTGTGTAGATGACATTTTATGCACTTGCCTAATGAAATGACTTTGCTTTTCCCCAAAACCCTTTTTGCGCTGATTTTCTCGGTCCATTGCATACGAGTTCCACACCACCTTTTCCAGAAATGACTGGATAAAACCAGAAATATCCGGTTGTGTTTTGGCTAACTCAATCCAAAATATTGTGAAAGCATCTGTGTTTGTGTTTTCTGGATATTATCGATGGACTTTATTGTTTTGAATGTTTTTATCAGGGAATATTTAATTTTGTACCATTGAAACACTAATTGGTTCATCATGGGGACACCAGCTCTACACATTCGTATTTTCTAGGGAGAAAGCTAGAGGAAATGAGGAAGAAAAACATGATATTTCTGTTTGTATAGATGACATTTTATGCACTTGCCTAACGAAAAGACTTTGCTTTTCTCTAAAACCATTTCTACTGTGATTTTCTCGGTCCATTGGATACGAATTCCACTCCAGTTTGTCGGCATATGACTGGATGAAACCGGAAATATCTGGTTTTGTTTTGGCTAACTCAATCCCAGATATTACTACAGCCCCTGTGTTTGTGTTTTCCGGACACTATCAACGGACCTTATTGTTTTGAATGTTTTTTATCAGGGAACATTTAATTTTGTGCTTGGAAACACTAATTGTTTCCACATGGAGACACCAGCTCTACACATTCGTATATCCTAGGGAGAAAGCTAGAGGAACTGCGACAAACAAACATGATATTTCTGTTAGTATAGATGACATTTTATGCACTTGCCTAACGAAAAGACTTTGCTTTTCTCCAAAACCATTTTTACTGTGATTTTCTCAGTCCATTGCATACGAATTCCACACCTCTTTGTCCAGATATGAGTGGATAAAACCGGAAATATCCGGTTTTGTTTTGGCTAACTCAATCCCAGATATTGCTACAGCCTCTCTGTGTGTGTTTTCAGGACACTATCAATGGACTTTATTGTTTTGAATGTTTTTTATCAGGGAACATTTAATTTGTGCTTGGAAACACTAATTGGTTCCACATGGAGACACCAGCTCTACACATTCGTATTTTCTAGGGAGAAAGCCAGAGGAACTGCTGCAAACATGATATTTCTGTTTGTGTAGATGACATTTTATGCACTTGCCTAACGAAAAGACTTTGCTTTTCTCCAAAACCACTTTTACTGTGATTTTCTCGGTCCATTGCATACGAATTCCCCACCACCTTTTCCAGAAATGACTGGATAAAACCAGAAATATCCGGTTGTGTTTTGGCTAACTCAATCCAAAATATTGTGAAAGCTTCTGTGTTTGTGTTTTCTGGATATTATCGATGGACTTTATAGTTTTGAATGTTTTTATCAGGGAACATTTAATTTTGTACCATTGAAACACTAATTGGCTCATCATGGGGACACCAGCTCTACACATTCGTATTTTCTAGGGAGAAAGCTAGAGGAAATGAGGAAGAAAAACATGATATTTCTGTTTGTATAGATGACATTTTATGCACTAGCCTAATTAAAAGACTATGCTTTTCTCCAAAACCATGTTTACTGTGATTTTCTCAGTCCATTGCATACGATTCCACACCTCTTTGTCCGGATATGAGTGGATAAAACCGGAAATATCCGGTTTTGTTTTTGCTAACTCAATCCCAGATATTGCTACAGCCTCTCTGTTTGAGTTTTCCGGACACTATCAACGGACCTTATTGTTTTGAATGTTTTTTAACAGGGAACATTTAATTTTGTGCTTGGAAACACTAATTGGTTCCACATGGAGACACCAGCTCTACACATTCGTATATCCTAGGGAGAAAGCTAGAGGAACTGCGACAAACAAACATGATATTTCTGTTTGTATAGATGACATTTTATGCACTTGCCTAACGAAAAGACTTTGCTTTTCTCTAAAACCATTTTTACTGTGATTTTCTCGGTCCATTGGATACGAATTCCACTCCAGTTTGTCCGCATATGACTGGAGGAAACCAGAAATATCCGGTTTTGTTTTGGCTAACTCAATCCCAGATATTGCTACAGCCTCTGTGTTTGTGTTTTCCGGACACTATCAACGGACTTTATTGTTTTGAATGTTTTTTATCAGGGAACATTTAATTTTGTGCTTGGAAACACTAATTGTTTCCACATGGAGACACCAGCTCTACACATTCGTATATCCTAGGGAGAAAGCTAGAGGAACTGCGACAAACAAACATGATATTTCTGTTTGTATAGATGACATTTTATGCACTTGCCTAACGAAAAGACTTTGCTTTTCTCCAAAACCATTTTTACTGTGATTTTCTCGGTCCATTGCATACGAATTCCACACCTCTTTGTCAGGATTTGAGTGGATAAAACCGGAAATATCTGGTTTTGTTTTGGCTAACTTAATCCCAGATATTGTTACAGAGTCTGGGTTGGTTTTTTCGGGATATTATCAACAGACTTTATTGTTTTGAAAGTCTTTTATCGGGGAACATTTTATTTTGAGCTTGGATACAGTAATTGGTTCCACATGGAGACACCAGCTCTACACATTCGTATTTTCTAGGGAGAAAGCCAGTGGAACTGCTGCAAACAAACATGATATTTCTGTTTGTGTAGATGACATTTTATGCACTTGCCTAATGAAATGACTTTGCTTTTCCCCAAAACCCTTTTTGCGCTGATTTTCTCGGTCCATTGCATACGAGTTCCACACCACCTTTTCCAGAAATGACTGGATAAAACCAGAAATATCCGGTTGTGTTTTGGCTAACTCAATCCAAAATATTGTGAAAGCATCTGTGTTTGTGTTTTCTGGATATTATCGATGGACTTTATTGTTTTGAATGTTTTTATCAGGGAATATTTAATTTTGTACCATTGAAACACTAATTGGTTCATCATGGGGACACCAGCTCTACACATTCGTATTTTCTAGGGAGAAAGCTAGAGGAAATGAGGAAGAAAAACATGATATTTCTGTTTGTATAGATGACATTTTATGCACTTGCCTAACGAAAAGACTTTGCTTTTCTCTAAAACCATTTTTACTGTGATTTTCTCGGTCCATTGGATACGAATTCCACTCCAGTTTGTCGGCATATGACTGGATGAAACCGGAAATATCTGGTTTTGTTTTGGCTAACTCAATCCCAGATATTACTACAGCCCCTGTGTTTGTGTTTTCCGGACACTATCAACGGACCTTATTGTTTTGAATGTTTTTTATCAGGGAACATTTAATTTTGTGCTTGGAAACACTAATTGTTTCCACATGGAGACACCAGCTCTACACATTCGTATATCCTAGGGAGAAAGCTAGAGGAACTGCGACAAACAAACATGATATTTCTGTTAGTATAGATGACATTTTATGCACTTGCCTAACGAAAAGACTTTGCTTTTCTCCAAAACCATTTTTACTGTGATTTTCTCAGTCCATTGCATACGAATTCCACACCTCTTTGTCCAGATATGAGTGGATAAAACCGGAAATATCCGGTTTTGTTTTGGCTAACTCAATCCCAGATATTGCTACAGCCTCTCTGTGTGTGTTTTCCGGACACTATCAACGGACTTTATTGTTTTGAATGTTTTTTATCAGGGAACATTTAATTTGTGCTTGGAAACACTAATTGGTTCCACATGGAGACACCAGCTCTACACATTCGTATTTTCTAGGGAGAAAGCCAGAGGAACTGCTGCAAACAAACATGATATTTCTGTTTGTGTAGATGACATTTTATGCACTTGCCTAACGAAAAGACTTTGCTTTTCTCCAAAACCACTTTTACTGTGATTTTCTCGGTCCATTGCATACGAATTCCCCACCACCTTTTCCAGAAATGACTGGATAAAACCAGAAATATCCGGTTGTGTTTTGGCTAACTCAATCCAAAATATTGTGAAAGCTTCTGTGTTTGTGTTTTCTGGATATTATCGATGGACTTTATAGTTTTGAATGTTTTTATCAGGGAACATTTAATTTTGTACCATTGAAACACTAATTGGCTCATCATGGGGACACCAGCTCTACACATTCGTATTTTCTAGGGAGAAAGCTAGAGGAAATGAGGAAGACAAACATGATATTTCTGTTTGTATAGATGACATTTTATGCACTTGCCTAATTAAAAGACTATGCTTTTCTCCAAAACCATGTTTACTGTGATTTTCTCAGTCCATTGCATACGATTCCACACCTCTTTGTCCGGATATGAGTGGATAAAACTGGAAATATCCGGTTTTGTTTTTGCTAACTCAATCCCAGATATTGCTACAGCCTCTCTGTTTGAGTTTTCCGGACACTATCAACGGACCTTATTGTTTTGAATGTTTTTTAACAGGGAACATTTAATTTTGTGCTTGGAAACACTAATTGGTTCCACATGGAGACACCAGCTCTACACATTCGTATATCCTAGGGAGAAAGCTAGAGGAACTGCGACAAACAAACATGATATTTCTGTTTGTATAGATGACATTTTATGCACTTGCCTAACGAAAAGACTTTGCTTTTCTCTAAAACCATTTTTACTGTGATTTTCTCGGTCCATTGGATACGAATTCCACTCCAGTTTGTCCGCATATGACTGGAGGAAACCAGAAATATCCGGTTTTGTTTTGGCTAACTCAATCCCAGATATTGCTACAGCCTCTGTGTTTGTGTTTTCCGGACACTATCAAGGGACTTTATTGTTTTGAATGTTTTTTATCAGGGAACATTTAATTTTGTGCTTGGAAACACTAATTGTTTCCACATGGAGACACCAGCTCTACACATTCGTATATCCTAGGGAGAAAGCTAGAGGAACTGCGACAAACAAACATGATATTTCTGTTTGTATAGATGACATTTTATGCACTTGCCTAACTAAAAGACTTTGCTTTTCTCCAAAACCATTTTTACTGTGATTTTCTCGGTCCATTGCATACGAATTCCACACCTCTTTGTCAGGATTTGAGTGGATAAAACCGGAAATATCCGGTTTTGTTTTGGCTAACTTAATCCCAGATATTGTTACAGAGTCTGGGTTGGTTTTTTCGGGATATTATCAACAGACTTTATTGTTTTGAAAGTCTTTTATCGGGGAACATTTTATTTTGAGCTTGGATACAGTAATTGGTTCCACATGGAGACACCAGCTCTACACATTCGTATTTTCTAGGGAGAAAGCCAGTGGAACTGCTGCAAACAAACATGATATTTCTGTTTGTGTAGATGACATTTTATGCACTTGCCTAATGAAATGACTTTGCTTTTCCCCAAAACCCTTTTTGCGCTGATTTTCTCGGTCCATTGCATACGAGTTCCACACCACCTTTTCCAGAAATGACTGGATAAAACCAGAAATATCCGGTTGTGTTTTGGCTAACTCAATCCAAAATATTGTGAAAGCATCTGTGTTTGTGTTTTCTGGATATTATCGATGGACTTTATTGTTTTGAATGTTTTTATCAGGGAATATTTAATTTTGTACTATTGAAACACTAATTGGTTCATCATGGGGACACCAGCTCTACACATTCGTATTTTCTAGGGAGAAAGCTAGAGGAAATGAGGAAGAAAAACATGATATTTCTGTTTGTATAGATGACATTTTATGCACTTGCCTAACGAAAAGACTTTGCTTTTCTCTAAAACCATTTTTACTGTGATTTTCTCGGTCCATTGGATACGAATTCCACTCCAGTTTGTCCGCATATGACTGGAGGAAACCGGAAATATCCGGTTTTGTTTTGGCTAACTCAATCCCAGATATTGCTACAGCCTCTGTGTTTGTGTTTTCCGGACACTATCAACGGACCTTATTGTTTTGAATGTTTTTTATCAGGGAACATTTAATTTTGTGCTTGGAAACACTAATTGTTTCCACATGGAGACACCAGCTCTACACATTCGTATATCCTAGGGAGAAAGCTAGAGGAACTGCGACAAACAAACATGATATTTCTGTTTGTATAGATGACATTTTATGCACTTGCCTAAGGAAAAGACTTTGCTTTTCTCCAAAACCATTTTTACTGTGATTTTCTCGGTCCATTGCATACGAATTCCACACCTCCTTGTCCGGATATGAGTGGATAAAACCGGAAATATCCGGTTTAGTTTTGGCTAACTCAATCACAGATATTGCTACAGCCTCTCTGTTTGTGTTTTCCGGACACTATCAACGGACTTTATTGTTTTGAATGTTTTTTATCAGGGAACATTTAATTTGTGTTTGGAAACACTAATTGGTTCCACATGGAGACACCAGCTCTACACATTCGTATTTTCTAGGGAGAAAGCTAGAGGAAATGAGGAAGACAAACATGATATTTCTGTTTGTGTAGATGACATTTTATGCACTTGCCTAACGAAAAGACTTTGCTTTTCTCCAAAACCATTTTTACTGTGATTTTCTCGGTCCATTGCATACGAATTCCACACCTCCTTGTCCAGATATGAGTGGATAAAACCGGAAATATCTGGTTTTGTTTTGGCTAACTCAATCCAAAATATTGTGAAAGCTTCTGTGTTTGTGTTTTCTGGATATTATCGATGGACTTTATTGTTTTGAATGTTTTTATCAGGGAACATTTAATTTTGTACCATTGAAACACTAATTGGTTCATCATGGGGACACCAGCTCTCCACATTCGTATTTTCTAGGGAGAAAGCTAGAGCAAATGAGGAAGAAAAACATGATATTTCTGTTTGTATAGATGACATTTTATGCACTTGCCTAACAAAAAGACTTTGCTCTTCTCTAAAACCATTTTTACTGTGATTTTCTCGGTCCATTGGATACAAATTCCACTCCAGTTTGTCCGCATTTGACTGGAGGAAACCAGAAATATCCGGTTTTGTTTTGGCTAACTCAATCCCAGATATTGCTACAGCCTCTGTGTTTGTGTTTTCCGGACACTATCAACGGACTTTATTGTTTTGAATGTTTTTTATCAGGGAACATTTAATTTTGTGCTTGGAAACACTAATTGTTTCCACATGGAGACACCAGCTCTACACATTCGTATATCCTAGGGAGAAAGCTAGAGGAACTGTGACAAACAAACATGATATTTCTGTTTGTATAGATGACATTTTATGCACTTGCCTAACGAAAAGACTTTGCTTTTCTCTAAAACCATTTTTACTGTGATTTTCTCGGACCATTGGATACGAATTCCACTCCAGTTTGTCCGCGTATGACTGGAGGACTCCAGAAATATCCGGTTTTGTTTTGGCTAACTCAATCCCAGATATTGCTACAGCCTCTCTGTTTGAGTTTTCCGGACACTATCAACGGACCTTATTGTTTTGAATGTTTTTTATCAGGGAACATTTAATTTTGTGCTTGGAAACACTAATTGCTTCCACATGGAGACACCAGCTCTACACATTCGTATATCCTAGGGAGAAAGCTAGAGGAACTGCGACAAACAAACATGATATTTCTGTTTGTATAGATGACATTTTATGCACTTGCCTAACGAAAATACTTTGCTTTTCTCCAAAACCATTTTTAATGTGATTTTCTCGGTCCATTGCATACGAATTCCACACCTCTTTGTCCGGATATGAGTGGATAAAACTGGAAATATCCGGTTTTGTTTTGGCTAACTCAATCCCAGATATTGCTACAGACTCTGGGTTGGTTTTTTCGGGATATTATCAACAGACTTTATGGTTTTGAAAGTCTTTTATCGGGGAACATTTTATTTTGAGCTTGGATACAGTAATTGTTCCACATGGAGACACCAGCTCTACACATTCGTATTTTCTAGGGAGAAAGCCAGTGGAACTGCTGCAAACAAACATGATATTTCTGTTTGTGTAGATGACATTTTATGCACTTGCCTAACGAAAAGACTTTGCTTTTCGCCAAACCATTTTTGCTCTGATTTTCTCGGTCCATTGCATACGAATTCCACACCACCTTTTCCAGAAATGACTGGATAAAACCAGAAATATCCGGTTGTGTTTTGGCTAACTCAATCCAAAATATTGGGAAAGCTTCTGTGTTTGTGTTTTCTGGATATTATCGATGGACTTTATTGTTTTGAATGTTTTTATCAGGGAACATTTAATTTTGTACCATTGAAACACTAATTGGTGCATCATGGGGACACCAGCTCTACACATTCGTATTTTCTAGGGAGAAAGCTAGAGGAAATGAGG